>NC_092278.1:29476227-29567110 GCF_036320965.1 Panulirus ornatus
CAGCACTCTTTCCAACAAATGACATACAAAGGGCAGAAAATCACTTCTCCACACAATTGCCACCAAAAGGGCAGCCAAAACACTTTCTCAATACCAAGTGTGCATTACAAAAGGCAGCAACTACAACTCTATTTCTCCTACCATTGACGCATACAATAGGCAGTCGGCTAAACCAACCATTCATCCACACCGTGGACACAACTAGTAGAAGGCGCAATACACACTATGTCTCTAAACACTACTACATACAAAAACGCAAACAATCACCTTTCTCCAACACATGCATACAAAAGGGACGGAAAACAAGCAACTATTCTCAACACATTGCACAAAGGCGCAACACCTGTTCTCCAACACATTGCCCACTACAAAATGGCAGCAAACAACACTATTCTCCAACACCACTGACACTACAAAAGGGCAGCAAACAACACTATTCTCTAACACCATTGACACTACAAAAGGGCAGCAAACAACACTATTCTCCAATACCAATGGCATTACAAAAGGCAGCAAACAACACTATTCTCCACCATTGACACTATAAAAGGGCAGGAAACAACACTATTCTCCAACACCATTGACACTACAAAGGCAGCAAACAACACTATTCTCCAACACCAATGACACTACAAAAGGGCAGCAAACAACACTATTCTCCAACACCATTGACACTACAAAAGGGCAGCAAACAACACTATTCTCCAACACCATTGACACTACAAAAGGGCAGCAAACAACACTATTCTCCAACACCATTGACACTACAAAAGGGCAGCAAACAACACTATTCTCCAACACCATTGACACTACAAAAGGGCAGCAAACAACACTATTCTCCAACACCATTGACACTACAAAAGGGCAGCAAACAACACTATTCTCCAACACCAATGACACTACAAAAGGCAGCAAACAACACTATTCTCCAACACCATTGACACTACAAAAGGGCAGCAAACAACACTATTCTCCAACACCATTGACACTACAAAAGGGCAGCAAACAACACTATTCTCCAACACCATTGACACTACAAAAGGGCAGCAAACAACACTATTCTCCAACATCATTGACACTACAAAAGGGCAGCAAACAATACTATTCTCCAACACCATTGACACTACAAAAGGCAGCAAACAACACTATTCTCCAACACCATTGACACTACAAAAGGGCAGCAAACAACACTATTCTCCAACACCATTGACACTACAAAAGGGCAGAAAACAACACTATTCTCCAACACCATTGACACTACAAAAGAGCAGCAAACAACACTATTCTCCAACATCATTGACGCTACAAAAGGGCAGCAAACAACACTTTTCTCCAACACCATTGACACTACAAAAGGGCAGCAAGCAACACTATTCTCCAACACTATTGACACTACAAAAGGGCAGCAAACAACATCATTCTCCAACACCAATGACACTAGAAAAAGGGCAGAAACAACACTATTCTCCAACGCCATTGACACTACCCAAGGGCAGCAAACAACATCATTCTCCAACACCATTGACACTACAAAAGGGCAGCAAACAACACTATTCTCCAACACTAATGGCACTACAAAAGGGCAGCAAACAACACCATTCTCCCACGCCATTGACACTACAAAAGGGCAGCAAACAACACCATTAACACTATAAAAGGGCAGCAAACAACACCATTCTCCAACACCATTGACACTACAACAGGGCAGCAAACAACACTATTCTCCAACACTACTGACACTACAAAAGGGCAGCAAACAACACTATTCTCCAACACCAATGGCGCTACAAAAGGGCAGCAAACAACACCATTCTCCAACACCATTGACACTACAAAAGGGCAGCAAAGAACACCATTCTCCAACATCCTTGACGCTACATAAGGGCAGCAAACAACACCATTCTCCAACACCATTGACACTACATAAGGGCAGCAAAAACACTATTCTCCAACACTACTGACACTACAAAAGGGCAGCAAACAACACTATTCTCCAACACCAATGGCACTACAAAAGGGCAGCAAACAACACCATTCTCCAACACCATTGACACTACAAAAGGGCAGAAAACAACACTATTCTCCAACACCATTGACACTACAAAAGGGCAGCAAGCAACACTATTCTCCAACACCATTGACACTACAAAAGGGCAGAAATCAACACTATTCTCCAACACCATTGACACTACAAAAGGCAGCAAACAACACTATTCTCCAACACCATTGACACTACAAAAGGGCAGCAAGCAACACTATTCTCCAACACCATTGACACTACAAAAGGGCAGAAAACAACATTATTCTCCAACACCATTGACACTACAAAAGGGCAGCAAACAACACTCTTCTCCAACACCATTGACACTACAAAAGGGCAGAAAACAACACTATTCTCCAACACCATTGACACTACAAAAGGCAGCAAACAACACTATTCTCCAACACCATTGACACTACAAAAGGGCAGCAAGCAACACTATTGTCCAACACCATTGACACTACAAAAGGGCAGCAAACATCATTCTCTAACACCATTGACACTACAAAAGGGCAGGAAACAACACTATTCTCCAACACCATTAACACTATAAAAGGACAGCAAAGAACACCATTCTCCAACACCATTGACACTACAAAAGGGCAGCAAACAACACCATTCTCCAACACCAACGACACTACAAAAGGGCAGCAAACAACACTATGCAGCAACACCATTGACACTACAAAAGGGCAGCAAACAACACTATTCTCCAACACCATTGACACTACAGAAGGTCAGCAAACAACACTATTCTCCAACATCAATGACACTACAAAAGGGCAGCAAACAACACTATTCTCCAACACTACAAAAGGGCAGGAAACAACACTATTTCCCATCACCATTAACACTGAAATATAGTTGTGAAATATAGTTGAAAGACCATGACAACATCCTAGTAACACAGTTCATGAGAACAGAACTTATCAACTCCTACATACCTCTCACCGTCCTCATACCCTTCCAATATACTTCTCAGCTGCAGAACCTGACACCCCATACCCAACGCTTGTCTCCATTAAGGTATCAACGACCATTATCCTGCATGTCTCACTGCTCTCGTCCTTAGTCCTAAACCCCCCCCGAGGTGATCTATTCATAAACCAGCTGTATCCTTTCAATATCTTCAACCTGAGCCACTAGCCAACCAGACTCGCCATCCGCCAGCAGATGACGTTGCCGGACATTACCTGCTCAACAGCCCTACACACACGGACCACCAGGAGAACAATACGCGTGCTCTCTTGTGACTACGTCTCCATCCTAATTGCACCCCATCTGGCCCACCCAGTCCATACAATCATCAAACTTACGCAAACTGTAGGAAAATAAACTTGCCGACCTTCACGCAGTGCTTGAACACAGATCTTCAAAATTTCAGTAAAGATGATTTCTCATTCTTATATCACTGCAATTTCACACCGTATCAACATTCCCAACGCAGCTAGCAAAGAACACACATCAGAAGGTCATAGAGAGAAATATAACCCAGCTTCTCCCCAAAAGTTACACACATTGAATAAAGAAACCAGGTCAGACAAAATCAGTCACCATCAGTAGGAATCGGAGAACAAATCCCATATCTAATTTACACCATTATCAACCTAAACAATGAAAGACAACTTGGAAACTGGCTCTCTCTCCTCGACACAATGAACCACAAGACCCACAGCAACCAGTGTGGGCAAACATAAATATCCACACTCACTACACCGATGCAGACCCCACTTTTGAAGGATTCTTGATCCATTCCAATATCATTCCTTCTCCCAGAGAACACACATACTCATGAAACACTACTCATAAATCAGCCACCTGAACAGCAGAGTCATGAAAAACCCACCTGAAATCCATTCAGAAACAGCTGATCACCCGCCTGTCACTCCCACTTATACCATCAGTGCAAATAAAACCTTGAAGACCTCTCGCGTTACAGGTCCTGACAACATATTGAGCTATCACTTAAAACGCTTTGGTCCATCTGCAATCCTAGCCTGGGTGTTCTGGAGAACCCCTGGCATCACTTCTGACGTTGTTTACTCTAGGAGAGCCTAGGTCATCATTACTGACTTCATGTGAAGAACCTGACATCATCACCTCCTCTGAGAGGACCATTTGCCATCTTGACATCACAAAGGTCAAGATGTCCATTGCAGCAGCAGTCAATCCTCACCTTAACCCCTGGGAGCTGGGCCGACAACTTGTGTTCCTGAGCGACCCTGTTCACCTCAGGATAGCGTCGATTGCGCCAGCTGCCACGAAGTCACCAGATTGTACCATTATCTTCTAGTCTGGGTACAGCTCACACGAAGAAAGTATCTGGAATGAAGAAAGATGGAACTTCATCATATGCTTTCACCGGCCGAAGGCTGAGCAAACGTTGCTCACTGTTGAAGAATAATCACAAAAGTGTTTTGACATCAGAGGTCAAACCCTAAGTCATATAATGCCAGAGATAGGCATTTCATAGCCCACGGAGACCTTGTGTCCGAAGTGAAAATATCTGAGCAACAGAGAGGTAGAGTGTAGTGATGCATCTGGTAATAACAGTGCTAACAGTCCTGTCTGAGGACATGCCACTCCACAGGTATGTAACCTCTGACTTTAAGTCCATGACATTCACGGGTGATTGATATCAACAGAACCTGTGGTTTAACACCGCGGAATACTTTGCTTAGAATTAAAAGCCCATCAGACCCAGGTATCCGGTATGGAAGTCAGTGAGCGTTGTTGCTGATAGACTGTACATATACATCCAGGGCAGCGAGGACTAGGCAGTACAGCTTGCTGTAGCACAGAGCCAGACTACCTAGGAAGGGTTTTCGGAACAGCTTTAGCAAGGTTTATTATACAAGACAAATAGAGCGTCCTTATAGAGCGTTTATGGAATATACTCTGATGTTTTAGGGCAGAGGGAGAACATATAAGTGCCATGAAAAAAGCGACTTCAGTGAGACAATGCTTTGCTCAATCAATGAAGGGAAATATGTGAACAGCCACAACTGCAGGTTCATCCACCAGGTACATCACACTTCGCTAGGTTAACACTGCATATCTTCAGGGAAGCTTCCTCTCCAACATACAGGATAAAATGTCTGAGAAACATATCCCCGACATCAGCGTCATAACCAGGCTCGTATCTGGTATGAATAACTACAGGAGTTTTTAGTTCATCTTCGCCAGTGCCAGTGGTGCGAGCGAGAGATGGAGGTCAGGCAAGTGCAGGGGGTTTGGTTCACTAACTCACTCAGTTGGTCCTCTCCGTTATCCCTCTCGTAGACCGACGACACAGAAGACGTCGCTAGGGTTCCCGTGGTGCCTACGGGATAGGAAAATGAAATTACTGTAAAGGTGTTAAATTTTGCACTGTATGTGAGTATGATTGTTTCCACGGTACTCTGTAGTCTTATAGCAATGCACTCTAATCATGTGTAACATAGAGAGAGAGAGAGAGAGAGAGAGAGAGAGAGAGAGAGAGAGAGAGAGAGAGAGAGAGAGAGAGAGAGAGAGAGAGAGAGAGAGAGAGAGAGAGAGAGAGAGAGAGAGAGAGAGAGAGAGAGAGAGAGAGAGAGAGAGAGAGAGAGAGAGAGAGAGTATGATTGTTTCCACGGTACTCTGTAGTCTTATAGCAATATATTCTAATTATGTGTAACATAGAGAGAGAGAGAGAGAGAGAGAGAGAGAGAGAGAGAGAGAGAGAGAGAGAGAGAGAGAGAGAGAGAGAGAGAGAGAGAGAGAGAGAGAGAGAGAGAGAGAGAGAGAGAGAGAGAGAGAGAGAGAGAGAGAGAGAGAGAGAGAGAAAGAGAGAGAGAGAGAGAGCATAACAAAGCATAGTGTTACAAAGTACTTCTTGCTCTTGATAATCTCAAGTATGCAGACAGATGGTACCTCTCAACCTTTCTGAGATGAAAACTTCTTAACGAAATCTATAAAGTTTTATGGTCGGAATTCGTAGAAGGACAATTTCATGGTTAACAAGAACGAAATACCATTTTGTGCCATCGGTGCAGGATCATGGCACAGAAGACGAAGATCGGTAGATGATGGCTCCTAGTTGCATGATACTGCCTGAAGAAGAACCAGCCCCGATCAGCGGAGGAGAGGGTTCAAGCCACGGCTGGGTCTCGGAAGGCAAAAGGACGCCAACGCCATAAACTAAGTCAGAGTCTTAGAAGATCATCATGTAAGTCAGGTGGAGAAGTTGAGAAATGTGGTTGTGACTCACTGGTATCCAGGTTCTCCGTGACGGGAGAGATTTTACGGGTCCTTATCTCTAAGTCAGTCAACTGCGCCAAGCAAAGTAGTGCATGACCTATGTAACCTGATCTAAATCGGTGAAGGGACATGCATGAACTTTGTGAAGGAGAGAATCGCCACAGTGGCTGTAAATATCAGCAACTCAGATCTGGAGAAGTACAGCTAAATCAATACTTCACAGGTATTGTACAGCTGAAGGAGGATGATGTTCTGTTTACCCGTTGTACAGCTGAAGGAGGATGATGTTCTGTTTGCCCGTTGTACAGCTGAAGGAGGAAGGTGTTCTGTTTGCCCGTTGTACAGCTGAAGGAGGATGATGTTCTGTTTACTCGTTGTACAGCTGAAGGAGGATGGTGTTCTGTTTGCCCGTTGTACAGCTGAAGGAGGAAGGTGTTCTGTTTACCCGTTGTACAGCTGAAGGAGGAAGGTGTTCTGTTTGCCCGTTGTACAGCTGAAGGAGGGTGTTCTGTTTACCCGTTGTACAGCTAAAGGAGGAAGGTGTTCTGTTTACCCGTTGTACAGCTGAAGGAGGAAGGTATTCTGTTTGCCCGTTGTACAGCTGAAGGAGGATGGTATTCTGTTTACCCGTTGTACAGCTGAAGGAGGAAGGTGTTCTGTTCGCCCGTTGTACAGCTGAAGGAGGATGGTGTTCTGTTTGCCCGTATGTTACAGCTGAAGGAGGATGGTGTTCTGTATGCCCGTTGTACAGCTGAAGGAGGAAGGTGTTCTGTTTGCCCGTTGTACAGCTGAAGGAGGGTGTTCTGTTTACCCGTTGTACAGCTAAAGGAGGAAAGGTGCTTCTCGTTACCCGTTGTACAGCTGAAGGAGGATGGTGTTCTGTTTGCCCGTTGTACAGCTGAAGGAGGATGGTGTTCTGTTTGCCCGTTGTACAGCTGAAGGAGGAAGGTGTTCTGTTTGCCCGTTGTACAGCTGAAGGAGGATGGTGTTCTGTTTGCCCGTTGTACAGCTGAAGGAGGAAGGTGTTCTGTTTACCCGTTGTACAGCTGAAGGAGGATGGTGTTCTGTTTGCCCGTTGTACAGCTGAAGGAGGATGGTGTTCTGTTTACCCGTTGTACAGCTGAAGGAGGAAGGTGTTCTGTTCGCCCGTTGTACAGCTGAAGGAGGATGGTGTTCTGTTTGCCCGTTGTACAGCTGAAGGAGGATGGTGTTCTGTTTGCCCGTTGTACAGCTGAAGGAGGATGGTGTTCTGTTTGCCCGTTGTACAGCTGAAGGAGGATGGTGTTCTGTTTGCCCGTTGTACAGCTGAAGGAGGAAGGTGTTCTGTTTGCCCGTTGTACAGCTGAAGGAGGATGGTGTTCTGTTTGCCCGTTGTACAGCTGAAGGAGGATGGTGTTCTGTTTACCCGTTGTACAGCTGAAGGAGGATGGTGTTCTGTTTACCCGTTGTACAGCTGAAGGAGGAAGGTGTTCTGTTTGCCCGTTGTACAGCTGAAGGAGGAAGGTGTTCTGTTTGCCCGTTGTACAGCTGAAGGAGGATGGTGTTCTGTTTGCCCGTTGTACAGCTGAAGGAGGAAGGTGTTCTGTTTGCCCGTTGTACAGCTGAAGGAGGATGGTGTTCTGTTTGCCCGTTGTACAGCTGAAGGAGGAAGGTGTTCTGTTTCGCCCGTTGTACAGCTGAAGGAGGAAGGTGTTCTGTTTGCCCGTTGTACAGCTGAAGGAGGATGGTATTCTGTTTGCCCGTTGTACAGCTGAAGGAGGAAGGTGTTCTGTTTAGCCCGTTGTACAGCTGAAGGAGGATGGTGTTCTGTTTGCCCGTTGTACAGCTGAAGGAGGGTGTTCTGTTTACCCGTTGTACAGCTGAAGGAGGAAGGTGTTCTGTTTACCCGTTGTACAGCTGAAGGAGGAAGGTGTTCTGTTTGCCCGTTGTACAGCTGAAGGAGGATGGTGTTCTGTTTGCCCGTTGTACAGCTGAAGGAGGAAGGTGTTCTGTTTACCCGTTGTACAGCTGAAGGAGGAAGGTGTTCTGTTTGCCCGTTGTACAGCTGAAGGAGGGTGTTCTGTTTACCCGTTGTACAGCTGAAGGAGGAAGGTGTTCTGTTCGCCCGTTGTACAGCTGAAGGAGGAAGGTGTTCTGTTTGCCCGTTGTACAGCTGAAGGAGGAAGGTGTTCTGTTTGCCCGTTGTACAGCTGAAGGAGGAAGGTGTTCTGTTTGCCCGTTGTACAGCTGAAGGAGGATGGTGTTCTGTTTGCCCGTTGTACAGCTGAAGGAGGAAGGTGTTCTGTTTGCTCGTTGTACAGCTGAAGGAGGATGGTGTTCTGTTTGCCCGTTGTACAGCTGAAGGAGGATGGTATTCTGTTTACCCGTTGTACAGCTGAAGGAGGAAGGTGTTCTGTTCGCCCGTTGTACAGCTGAAGGAGGATGGTGTTCTGTTTGCCCGTTGTACAGCTGAAGGAGGAAGGTGTTCTGTTTGCCCGTTGTACAGCTGAAGGAGGGTGTTCTGTTTACCCGTTGTACAGCTAAAGGAGGAAGGTGTTCTGTTCGCCCGTTGTACAGCTGAAGGAGGAAGGTGTTCTGTTTGCCCGTTGTACAGCTGAAGGAGGATGGTGTTCTGTTTGCCCGTTGTACAGCTGAAGGAGGAAGGTGTTCTGTTTGCCCGTTGTACAGCTGAAGGAGGATGGTGTTCTGTTTGCCCGTTGTACAGCTGAAGGAGGAAGGTGTTCTGTTTGCCGTTGTACAGCTGAAGGAGGATGGTGTTCTGTTTGCCCGTTGTACAGCTGAAGGAGGATGGTGTTCTGTTTACCCGTTGTACAGCTGGAGGAAGGTGTTCTGTTCGCCCGTTGTACAGCTGAAGGAGGATGGTGTTCTGTTTGCCCGTTGTACAGCTGAAGGAGGAAGGTGTTCTGTTTGCCCGTTGTACAGCTGAAGGAGGAAGGTGTTCTGTTTGCCCGTTGTACAGCTGAAGGAGGAAGGTGTTCTGTTTACCCGTTGTACAGCTGAAGGAGGAAGGTGTTCTGTTCGCCCGTTGTACAGCTGAAGGAGGATGGTGTTCTGTTTGCCCGTTGTACAGCTGAAGGAGGATGGTGTTCTGTTTGCCCGTTGTACAGCTGAAGGAGGAAGGTGTTCTGTTTGCCCGTTGTACAGCTGAAGGAGGATGGTGTTCTGTTTGCCCGTTGTACAGCTGAAGGAGGAAGGTGTTCTGTTTGCTCGTTGTACAGCTGAAGGAGGAAGGTGTTCTGTTTGCCCGTTGTACAGCTGAAGGAGGATGGTGTTCTGTTTACCCGTTGTACAGCTGAAGGAGGAAGGTGTTCTGTTAGCCCGTTGTACAGCTGAAGGAGGATGGTGTTCTGTTTGCCCGTTGTACAGCTGAAGGAGGAAGGTGTTCTGTTTGCCCGTTGTACAGCTGAAGGAGGGTGTTCTGTTTACCCGTTGTACAGCTAAAGGAGGAAGGTGTTCTGTTCGCCCGTTGTACAGCTGAAGGAGGAAGGTATTCTGTTAGCCCGTTGTACAGCTGAAGGAGGATGGTATTCTGTTTACCCGTTGTACAGCTGAAGGAGGAAGGTGTTCTGTTCGCCCGTTGTACAGCTGAAGGAGGATGGTGTTCTGTTTGCCCGTTGTACAGCTGAAGGAGGAAGGTGTTCTGTTTGCCCGTTGTACAGCTGAAGGAGGATGGTGTTCTGTTTGCCCGTTGTACAGCTGAAGGAGGTTGGTGTTCTGTTTACCCGTTGTACAGCTGAAGGAGGAAGGTGTTCTGTTTGCCCGTTGTACAGCTGAAGGAGGATGGTGTTCTGTTTGCCCGTTGTACAGCTGAAGGAGGATGGTGTTCTGTTTACCCGTTGTACAGGTGGAGGAAGGTGTTCTGTTCGCCTGTTGTACAGCTGAAGGAGGAAGGTATTCGGCTTGTCCGTTGTACAGTTAAGGGAGGAACGTACTGTGTTTGCTCGTTGTCTTTTTGCTTTCAGGTCTAAGTCAGAAACTGATGTGATGGAACCTGTTAGAAAACATGAATACTCTTTACACCCGAGTCTTCCTTTGACAGCAAGGGCGATACACCAGGCAAAAGCAAAATAACGATAACTCTTGAAACAGCAACAAAAAATAGTCTGAAAATAATGCTAACGATTAATACAACAAACCCATCGCTAAATGCAAGTGGAAGCAATTCGTCTCTGATGGTATACGTACACAATACACCGGTAGCTCTGTAGCTGTAGATAAAATGGCATTTGTCCAGAAAATGGCCCCGGAGCACCGTCATACATCTAAAACATGTTCGGATCTTGAAAAAATCTCTGGGCAAAGCTGCATCAGAGATACTACGAGACTCATCAATATTCCTTTATACTTCATGGGTTACGCACGTCACACATAAACAGGCATCTACAGTAAGACGTACATTCATGAGCGATGGAGTTGTTAACAACACCACACTAGCAACTTAGAGCGAAAAGGTTGGTATCTGATTAAGACACAGAGGATCTGTTAACCTCACACTTAGCAGAAGTGATGGTGGAATTCTATAAACGCTCCGGGCGGAAGACGTCGCTGTCGCTCAAGCCAGCGTCTGTCGAAGTGGCATAGATGTGATGTGTGAGTCACCTCGCAAGCTCTCACGGGGAAACAGACACCAACATTGTCTTACATGCTAAGAATCCTGCGACAGGCTGGGACAATGTCGAGGTTATAATGGTGAAAACATATTAACAGTCATATGAAAGATTTACAGTCTGGTGCACAGTACCGTCAAATATCTAAAAATATCTGGCAAACGTCTGTTAAAGGAAGTATCTGGCATCTGCATGGTGGTCACCCTTGGCTTAAGAGCTCAACAAATGGCCGTCTTTGTTCGACATCCCTTTTAACACTGTTGTTGTTGTTGCTGTTGTTGTTGTTAATGTTGTTGTTGTTGTTGTTGTTGTTATTGTTGTTGTTGTTGTGGGGGGGGGAATCACTTTCCTGTCTCCGGTGCATCCGTGATGGCTCCCGAACGTGTGACTTCGCCCACGCATCACAACTCTCACAACACTGAGCTGCGAGTCTTAACATTATGTCTTATCATTATTTTTTTTTGGCTTCCGTCGATTACTTGTTGTATTGACAAGCTATTTGCCATTACCTGTTGTTTCCATTGGCGCAGTGTAAACATGTTTACCAAATGGCGTCCTAGCTTCGTCTCTTCCATCTATATCAACTGAGTTATATTTCTCTCTCGTGTCTCCCCTGATTATGTGATTATTACACGAAAGTGCACTTGGAAACTTATCGTGTTTCATTTTCCCCGTGGACTCATAGGAATATCTTGATCACGCGCAAAATTGTGATCCTTTCCAGACATATACATATATACGCATGTACATACTAATACTTTCTGCCTTCATCCATTCTCGTCACCACCCCGCCACACATGAAATAGCACCCCCTCGCGAGGTACCGCTAGGAAAACAAAAAAGGCCATATTCGTTCACACTCAGTCTCTAGCTGTCATTTGTTATGCAATGAAAACACAGCTCCCTCTCCACATCCAGGCTCTACAAACCATTCCACGGTTTACCTCAGACGCTTCACATGCCCTGTGTCAATCCACTGACAGCACGTCGACTCCGGTATACCACATCGTTTCAATTCACTCCATTTCTTGCACGCTCTTCACCCTCCTGTATGTTGAGGCCTCGATCGCTCAAAATCTTTTTCACTCCATCCTTCCACCTCCAATTTGGTCTCCCACTGCTCGTTCCCTCCAACTCTGATACATATATCCGCTTTGTCAATCTTTCCTCACTCACTCTCTCCATGTGACCAAACCGTTTCAATACACCCTCCTATGCTCTCTCACCCACACTCTTTTTATTACAACACATCTCTCTTACCCTCTCATTACTTACTCGATCAAACCACCTCACACAACATATTATCCTCAAACATTTCGTTTCCAACACATCTACCCTCTTCCGCACAACCCTATCCATAGCTTACGCCTCGCAACTATATAACATCGTTGGAACAACTAATCCTTCCGAGAAAACGTTCTGGCCTTCCAGACGTTCTTCAACGCTCCCAGAACCTTCGCCCCCTCCCCCATCCTGTGACCCACCTTCGCTTCCATGGCTATATCCATTGCTAAATCCACTCCAGTTTTTCTCCATTCAAACTTACCTCCCAATTTACTTGTCCCTCAACCCTACTGAACCTATTAACCTTGCTCTTATTCATATTTACTCTCAGCTTTCTTCTTTCACACACTTTACCAAACTCAGTCACCAGCTTCTGCAGTTTTCATAAGAATCAGCCACCAGCGCTGTATCATCAGTGAACAACTGACTCACTTCTCAAGCCCTCTCGTCCACAACAGACTGCATACTTGCCTATCTCTCCAAACTCTTGCACTCACCTCCCTAACAACCCCATCCATAAACAGATTAAACAAGCATGGAGACATCAAGCACACCTGCCGCAAACCGACATTCTATGGGAACCAATCACTTTCCTCTCTTTCTACTCATACACTTCCTCCAATTTTTTCCATTCAAACTTTCATCCGAAGTAACTTGTCCCTAAACCCTGCTGAACCTAATAACCTTGCTCTTATTTACATTTACTCTCAACTTCCTCCTTTCACACACTTTTCCAAAGTCATTCACCAGCTTCTGCAGTTTCTCACTCGAATCAGCCATCCATGCTGTATCATCGGCGAACAATTGACTCACTTCCCAGGTCCTTTCATCCCAACAGACTGCATACTCGCCCCTCTCTCCAAAAAATCTGCATATACCTCCTTAACCTTCCCATCCATAAACAAATTAAACAACCATGGAGACATCACACACCCCTGCCGCCATCGACCTTCATTGGGAACTAATCACTTATCTCTCTTCCTACTCATACGCATGCCTTACATCGTTGATAAAATCTTTTCACTGCTTCTAGCAGCTTGCCTCCCAGACCATATACTATTAAGACCTTCCACAAAGCATTTCTATCAACCCTATCATATGAATCCTCCGGATCCATAAATGCTTCATAAAAGTCCGTCTGTTTTTCTAAGTATTTCTCACACATTTTTCAAAGCAATCACCTGATCCACACGCTCTCTACCACTTCTAAAACCACACTGCTCCTCCCCAATCTGATGCTCTGTACATGCTTTCACCCTCTCTGTCAACACCATTCCCATACAACTTGAACACTCATGTTTATCCCCTTTACCTTTGTACTTGTATTCCGTCAATCCTCAGGCACTTCACCATGATCCATAAATACACTGAATATCCTTCCCAACTAATCAATAACACATTCACCCCCTTTAATAAATTCAACTGCGATACCATCCAAACCCACAGCCTTGCCGGAATTCATCTTCCGCAAAGATTTCACCACCTCTTCTCTCTTAACCAAACAATTCTCCCTAAAATTTGATATACTCTCTCTCCAAACTGTTATTTGCCTTCTTTTTCAACCCTTACACCTTACTCTTGACCTCCTGCCGTTTTCTGTTATACATATTCCAATCATTTGCACTCCTTCCTTGTAAGTATCGTTTAAACGCCTCTCTCTTCTCTTTCACTAATAGTTTAGTTCTTAATCCCACCACTCACTACCCTTTCTTATCCGCCCACCTCCCATCTTTTTCATGCCTCATGCATCTTTTGCACATGTTATCACCGCTTCCTTAAATACATCCCATTCCTCCCCTACTCCCCTTACGTCATTTGCTCTCACCATCTGCCAATCTACACTCAATCTCTCCAGGTACTTCTTTACACAAGTTTCCTTTCCAAGTTCACTTAATTTCACCACACTCTTCTCCCCAACATATATGCTTCAAAAACCTCTACAAATCTTCACCGTCGCCTCCACAGATGTTTTGGCTCTGAGTGAAACGAATCTCAAGGGGAAAGAGGAAGAGAGGCTTGGGAATGTCTTGGGAGGAAAGTCAGGGGTTGGTGAGAGGACAAGAGCAAAGGAAGCAGTAACACTACTCCTGAAGCAAGAGTTGTGGGAGGTTGTGATAGAGTGTAAGAAAGAGTGAAAGTTGATGGAGAGAGATGGGTGATTATTGGTGCCTATGCACCTGGGCATGAGAAGAAAGATCACGAGAGGCAAGTGTTTTGGGAGCAGCTGAATGAGTGTGTTTGCAGCTTTGATGCACAAGACCGGGTTATAGTGATTGGTGATTTGAATGCAAAGGTGAGTAATATGGCAGTTGAAGGTATGACTGGTGTACATGGGGTATTCAGTGTTGTACATGGAAATGGTGAAGAGCTTGTAAATTTGTGTGCTGAAAAAGAATTGGTGGTTGGGAATACCTGGTTTAAAAGGAGAGATATACATAGGTGTACGTTTGTGAGTAGGAGAGATGGCCATAGGACGTTATCAAATTACGTGTTAATTGATAGGCGTGTAAAAGATATACTTTCGGATGTTAATGTGCTGAGAGGGGGCAGCTGGAGGGATGTCTGATCATCATCTTTTGGAGGCGAAGGTGAATATTTGTAGAGGTTTTCAGAAAAGAAGAGAGAATGTTGGGGAGAAGAGAGTGATGAGAGTAAAAGAACTTGGACAGGAGACTTGTGTGAGGAAGTACCAAGAGAGATTGAGTGTAGATTGGCAAATGGTGAGAGCAAATGACGTAAGTGGAGTGGGGCAGGATGGCTCGCGCAATAGATGAATGTGACAAGAGAAAGGTGGGAGGAGAGTAGATTCGAAAGGGTAGTGAGTGGTGGCATGAAGAAGTAAGATTGTTACTGAAAGAGAAGTGAGAGGCGTTTGGACGATACTTACAAGGAAGGAGTGCAAATGACAAGGGAGATGTATAAAAAAAAGCTGCAGGAGGTCAAAATAAAGGTGCAAGAGGTGAAAAAGAGGGCATTTGAGAGTTGGGGTGAGAGAGTATCATTAGATTTTAGGGAGAATAAAAAGATGTTTCGGAAGGAGGGAAATAACGTGCGTAAGACAAGAGAACAAATGAGTACATCGGTGAAGGGGGCTAATAGGGAGGTGATAACAAGTAGTGATGAAGTGAGAAGGAGACGGAGTGAGTATTTTAAAGGTTTGCTGAATATTTTTGATGATAGAGTGGCACATATAGGGTGTTTTGGTCGGGGTGGTGTGCGAAGTGAGAGGGTCAGGGAGAATGGTTTTGTATACAGAGAAGAGGGAGTGAAAGCTTTGCGGAAGATGAAAGCCGGCAAGGCGGAGGGTTTAGATGGTATTGCAGTGGAATTCATTTAAAAATGGGGTGACTGTGTTGTTGATTGGTTGGTAAAAATATTCATTGTACGTATGGTTCATGGTGAAGTGCCTGAGGATTGGCGGAATGCATGCATAGTGCCATTGTACAAAGGCAAATTGTATAATGATAAGTGCTCAAATTATAGAGGCCTGAGTCTCTTGAGAATTCCTAGGAAATTATATGGGCGAGTATTGATTGAGAGGGTAAAGGTATGTACAGAGCATCAGATTGGGGAAGAGCAGTGTAGTTTCAGATGTGGTGGAGGATGTGTAGATCAGGTGTTTGCTTTGAAGAATGTATGTGAGAAACACTTAGAAAAACAAATGTATTTGTATGTAGCATTTATGGATCTAGAGAAGGCATATGATTGGATTGATAGAGATGGTTTGTGGAAGGTATGAAGAGTCTATGGTGTGGGAGGTAAGTTGCTAGAAGCAGTGAAAATTTTTACCAAGGATGTAAGGCATGTGTTTGAGTAGGAAGATTGGTTCTCAGTGAATATAGGTTTGCGGCAGATGTGTGTAATGTCTCCATGGTTGTTTAATCTCTTTATGGGTGGGGTAGTTAGGGAGGTGAATGCAAGTTTTGGAGAAAGGGGCATGTATGCAGTCTGTTGTGGATGAGAGGGCTTGGGAAGTGAGTCAGTTGTTGGTCACTGATGATACAGCGCTGGTGGCTGATTTGAGTGAGAAACTGCAGAAATTGATGACTGAGTTTAGTAAAGTGTGAGAAAGAAGAATGCTAAGAGTAAATGTTAATGTGAGCAAAGTTATTAGGTTCAGTAGGGTTGAGGGACAAGTTGATTTGGGAGGTGAACTTTAATGGAGAAAAGCTGGAGGAAGTGAAGTGTTTTAGAAATCTGGGAGTGAACTTAGAGGTGGATGAAACCATGGAAACGGAAGTGAGTCACAGGGTGGGGAAGAGGGCAAAGGTTCTGGGAGCGTTGAAGAATGTGTGGAAGGTGAGAATGTTATCTCGGAATGGTGGTTCCGGCAATTTTATATGGGTGCAAGGCGTGGGATATAGATAGGGTTGTACGGAGGAGGGTGGATGTGTTGGAAATGGAATGTTTGAGGACAATATGTAGGGTGAGTTAGTTTGATCGAGTAAGTGATGAAAAGGTAAGAGAGATGTTTGGTAATAGAAAGAATGTGGTTGAAAGAGCAGAAGAGGATGTGTTGAAAGGTTTGGACACATGGAGAGAATGAGTGAGGGAAAATTGACAAAGTGGATATATGTGTCAGAGGTGGGGGGAAGAAGGAGAAGCGGGAGACCAAATTGGAGGTGGAAGGATGGAGTGAAAAAGATTCTGAGAGATCGGGGCTTGTACATACAGAGGGGTGAAAGGCGTGCGAGGAATAGAGTGAATTGGAACGATGTGGTATACCGGAGTCGAACTGCTGTCAAAGGACTGAACTAGGCCATGTGAAGCGTCTGTGGTAAACCATGGAAAGGTCTGTAGGGCCTCGATGCAGAAAGGGAGATGTGGTTTAGGTGCATTACAGATGACAGATAGACACTGTATGTGAATGAATGTGGCCTTTTCCTCTTTTCCTGGCGCTACCTTTCTAGAAGGGGTTGGTGGAGGGGGGATGTATTTCATGTGTAGTGGGGTGGCGACGGGTTTGGATGAAGATAGAAAATATGCATATGTACATGTGTATATATTTTTGTATCTGTGTATGTATGTGTATGTATATGTTAATATGTAGATATGCATGTATGGGTGTTTATATATATATATATATATATATATATATATATATATATATATATATATATATATATATATATATATATATATATATATATATATATATATATATATATACAAATATATATATATATATATTGGATGTTAATGTGCTGAGAGGTGCAACTGGAGGGATGTCTGATCATTATCTTGTGGAGGCTAAGGTGAAGATTTGTATGGGTTTTCAGAAAAGAAGAGTGACTGTTGGGGTGAAGAGGGTGGTGAGTGTAAGTGAGCTTGGGAAGGAGACTTGTGTGAAGAAGTACCAGGTGAGACTCAGTACAGAATGGAAAAAGGTGAGAACAATGGAAGTAAGGGGAGTGGAGGAGGAATGGAATGTATTTAGGGAATCAGTGATGGATTGCGCAAAAGATGCTTGTGGCATGAGAAGAGTGGGAGGTGGGTTGATTAGAAAGGGTAGTGAGTGGTGGGATGAAGAAGTAAGAGTATTAGTGAAAGAGAAGAGAAAGGCATTTGGACGATTTTTGCAGGGAAAAAATGCAATTGAGTGGGAGATGTATAAAAGAAAGAGACAGGAGGTCAAGAGAAAGGTGCAAGAGGTGAAAAAGATGGCAAATGAGAGTTGGGGTGAGAGAGTATCATTAAATTTTAGGGAGAATAAAAAGATGTTCTGGAAGGAGGTAAATAAAGTTCGTAAGACAAGGGAGCAAATGGGAACTTCAGTGAAGGGCGCAAATGGGGAGGTGATGACAAGTAGTGGTGACGTGAGAAGGAGATGGAGTGAGTATTTTGAAGGTTTGTTGAATGTGTTTGATGATAGAGTGGCAGATATAGGGTGTTTTGGTCGAAGTGGTGTGCAAAGTGAGAGGGTTAGGGAAAATGATTTGGTAAACAGAGAAGAGGTAGTAAAAGCTTTGCGGAAGATGAAAGCCGGCAAGGCAGCAGGTTTGGATGGTATTGCAGTGGAATTTATTAAAAAAGGGGGTGACTGTATTATTGACTGGTTGATAAGGTTATTTAATGTATGTATGACTCATTGTGAGGTGCCTGAGGATTGGCGGAATGCGTGCATAGTGCCATTGTACAAAGGCAAAGGGGATAAGAGTGAGTGCTCAAATTACAGAGGTATAAGTTTGTTGAGTATTCCTGGTAAATTATATGGGAGGGTATTGATTAAGAGGGTGAAGGCATGTACAGAGCATCAGATTGGGGAAGAGCAGTGTGGTTTCAGAAGTGGTAGAGGATGTGTGGATCAGGTGTTTGCTTTGAAGAATGTATGTGAGAAATACTTAGAAAAGCAAATGGATTTGTATGTAGCATTTATGGATCTGGAGAAGGCATATTATAGAGTTGATAGAGATGCTCTGTGGAAGGTATTAAGAATATATGGTGTGGGAGGCAAGTTGTTAGAAGCAGTGAAAAGTTTTTATCGAGGATGTATGGCATGTGTACGTGTAGGAAGAGAGGAAAGTGATTGGTTCTCAGTGAATGTAGGTTTGCGGCAGGGGTGTGTGATGTCTCCATGGTTGTTTAATTTGTTTATGGATGGGGTTGTTATGGAGGTGAATGCAAGAGTTTGGAAAGAGGGGCAAGTATGAAGTCTGTTGGGGATGAGAGAGCTTGGGAAGTGAGTCAGTTGTTGTTCGCTGATGATACAGCGCTGGTGGCGGATTCATGTGAGAAACTGCAGAAGCTGGTGACTGAGTTTGGTAAAGTGTGTGAAAGAAGAAAGTTAAGAGTAAATGTGAATAAGAGCAAGGTAATTAGGTACAGTAAGGTTGAGGGTCAAGTCAATTGGGAGGTAAGTTTGAATGGAGAAAAACTGGAGGAAGTAAAGTGTTTTAGATATCTGGGAGTGGATCTGGCAGCGGATGGAACCATGGAAGCGGAAGTGGATCATAGGATGGGGGAGGGGGCGAAAATCCTGGGAGCCTTGAAGAATGTGTTGAGGTCGAGAACATTATCTCGGAAAGCAAAAATGGGTATGTTTGAAGGAATAGTGGTTCCAACAATGTTGTATTGTTGCGAGGCGTGGGCTATGGATAGAGTTGTGCGCAGGAGGATGGATGTGCTGGAAATGAGATGTTTGAGGACAATGTGTGGTGTGAGGTGGTTTGATCGAGTAAGTAACGTAGGGGTAAGAGAGATGTTTGGAAACAAAAAGAGCGTGGTTGAGAGAGCAGAAGAGGGTGTTTTGAAATGGTTTGGGCACATGGAGAGAATGAGTGAGGAAAGACTGACCAAGAGGATATATGTGTCGGAGGTGGAGGGAACGAGAGAAGTGGGACACCAAATTGGAGGTGGAAAGATGGAGTGAAAAAGATTTTGTGTGATCGGGGCCTGAACATGCAGGAGGGTGAAAGGAGGGCAAGGAATAGAGTGAATTGGATCGATGTGGTATACCGGGGTTGACGTGCTGTCGGATTGAATCAGGGCATGTGAAGCGTCTGGGGTAAACCATGGAAAGCTGTGTAGGTATGTATATTTGCGTGTGTGGACGTATGTATATACATGTGTATGGGGGGGGGGTTGGGCCATTTCTTTCGTCTGTTTCCTTACGCTACCTCGCAAACGCGGGAGACAGCGACAAAGCAGAAAAAAAAAGAAAAAAAAATTATATATATATATATATATATATATATATATATATATATATATATATATATATATATATATATATATATATATATTCTTATTTTTTTTGATTTTGCTTTGTCGCTGCCTCCCGCGTTAGCGAGGTAGCGTTAGGAAACAGACGAAAGAATGGCCCAACCCACCCACATACACATGTATATATATATATACGCAAATATACATACCTATACATCTCAACGTATACATATATATACACACACAGACACATATATACATACACATGTACATAATTCATACTGTCTGCCTTTATTCATTCCCATCGCCACCTCGCCACACATGAGATAACAACCCCCTCCCCCTCATGTGTGCCAGGTAGCGCTAGGAAAAGACAACAAAGGCCCCATTCGTTCACACTCAGTCTCTAGCTGTCATGTAATAATGCACCGAAACCACAGCTCCCTTTCCATGGTTTACCCCAGACGCTTCACATGCCCTGGTTCAGTCCATTGACAGCACGTCGACCCCGGTATACCACATCGATCCAATTCACTCTATTCCTTGCACACCTTTCACCCTCCTGCATGTTCAGGCCCCGATCACTCAGAATCTTTTTCACTCCATCTTTCCGCCTGCAATTTGGTCTCCCACTTCTCCTCGTTCCCTTCACCTCTGACACATATATCCTCTTGGTCAATCTTTCCTCACTCATTCTCTCCATGTGACAAACCATTTCAAAACACCCTCTTCTGCTCTCTCAACCACACTCTTTTTATTACCACACATCTCTCTTATCCTATTATTACTTACTCGATCAAACCACCTCACACCACATATTGTCCTCAAACATCTCATTTCCAGCACATCCACCCTCCTGCGCACAACTTTATCCATAGCCCACGCCTCGCAACAATACAACATTGTTGGAACCACTATTCCTTCAAACATACCCATTTTTGCTTTCCGAGATAATGTTCTCGACTTCCACACATTCTTCAAGGCTCCCAGAATTCTCGCCCCCTCCCCCACCCTATGATTCACTTCCGCTTCCATGGTTCCATCCGCTGCCAGATCCACTCTCAGATATCTAAAACACTTAACTTCCTCCAGTTTTCTCCATTCAAACTTACCTCCCAATTGGCTTGACCCTCAACCATACTGTACCTAATAACTTTGCTCTTATTTACATTTACTCTTAACTTTCTTCTTTCACACACTTTACCAAACTCAGTCACCAGCTTCTGTAGTTTCTCACATGAATCAGCCACAAACGCTGTATAATCAGCGAACAACAACTGACTCACTTCCCAAGTTCTCTCATTCACAAGAGACTGCATACTTGCCCCTCTTTCCAAAACTCTTGCATTCACCTCCCTAACAACCCCATCCATAAACAAATTAAACAACCATGGAGACATCACACACCCCTGCTGCAAACCTACATTCACTGAGAACCAATCACTTTCCTCTCTTCCTACACGTACACATGCCTTACATCCTCGATAAAAACTTTTCACTTCTTCTAACAACTTGCCTCGCACACCATATATTCTTAATACCTTCCACAGAGCATCTCTATCAACTCTATTATATGTCTTCTCCAGATCCATAAATGCTACATACAAATCCATTTGCTTTTCTAAGTATTTCTCACATACATTCCTCAAAGCAAACACCTGATCCACACATCCTCTACCACTTCTGAAACCACACTGCTCTTCCCCAATCTCATGCTCTGTACGTGCCTTCACCCTCTCAATCAATACCCTCCCATATAATTTCCCAGGAATACTCAATAAACTTATACCTCTGTAATATGAGCACTCACCTTTGTCCCCTTTGCCTTTGTACAATGGCACTATGCAAGCATTCCGCCAATCCTCAGGCACCTCACCATGAGTCATACATACATTAAACAGCCTTATCAATTAGTCAACAATACAGTCACCCCCTTATTTTATAAATTCCACTGCAGTACCATCCAAACCCGCTGCCTTGGCGGCTTTCATCTTCCGCAAAGCTTTTACTACCTCTTCTCTGTTTACCAAACCATTTTCCCTAACCCTCTCACTTTGCACACCACCTCGACCAAAACACCCTATATCTGCCACTCTATCATCAAACACATTCAACAAACCTTCAAAATACTCACTCCACCTCCTTCTCACATTACCACTGCTTGTTATCACCTCCCCATTAGCCCCCTTCACTGAAGTTCTCATTTGTTCCCTTGTCTTACGCACTTTATTTACCTCCTTCCAAAACATCATTTTATTCACCCTAAAATTTAATGATACTCTCTCTCCCCAACTCTCATTTGCCCTCTTTTTCACCTCTTACACCTTCCTCTTGACCTCCTGCCTCTTTCTTTTATACGTCTCCCACTCATTTGCATTTTTTCCTCGCAAAAATCGTCCAAATGCCTCTCTCTTCTCTTTCACTAATGATATTACTTCTTCATCCCACCACTCACTACTCTTTCTAATCTGCCCACCTCACACGCTTCTCATGCCACAAGCATCTTTTGCGCAAGCCATCACTGCTTCCCTAAATACATCCCATTCCTCCCCCACTCCCCTTACCTCCTTTGCTCTCACCTTTTTCTATTCTGTACTCAGTCTCTCCTGGTACTTCCTCACACACGTCTCCTTCCGAAGCTCATACTCTCACCACTCTCTTCACCCCAACATTCTCTCTTCTTTTCTGAAAACCTCTACAAATCTTCACCTTCGCCTCCACAAGATAATGATCAGACATCCCTCCAGTTGCACCTCTCAGCACATTAACACTCAGAAGTCTCTCTTTTGCGCGCCTATCAGTTAACACGTAATCCAATAACGCTCTCTGGCCATCTCTCCTACTTACATACGTATACTTATGTATATCTCTCTTTTTAAACCAGGTATTCCCAATAACCAGTCCTTTTTCAGCACATAAATCTACAAGCTCTTCACCATTTCCATTTACAACACTGAACACCTCATGTATACCAATTTTTCCCTCAACTGCCACATTACTCACCTTTGCATTCAAATCACGAATCACTATAACCCGGTCTCGTGCATGAAAACCACTAACACACTCATTCAGCTGCTCCCAAAACACTTGCCTCTCATGATCTTTCTTCTCATGCCCGGGTGCATATGCACCAATAATCACCCATCTCTCTCCATCAACTTTCAGTTTTACCCATATCAATCTAGAGTTTACTTTCATCACATACTCCCAACACTCCTGTTTCAGGAGTAGTGCTACTCCTTCCCTTGTTCTTGTCCTCTCACTAACCCCTGACTTTACTCTCAAGACATTCTCAAACCACTCTTCCCCTTTACCCTTGAGTTTCGTTTCACTCAGAGGCAAAACATCCAGCTTCCTTTCCTCAAACTTACTACCTATCTCTCCTTTTTTCTCATCTTGGTTACATCCACACACATTTAGACACCCCAGTCTGAGCCTTCGAGGAGGATGAGCACTCCCTGCGTGAGTCCTTCTTCTGTTTCCCCTTTTAGAAAGTTAAAATACAAGGAGGGGATGGTTTCTAGCCCCCCCGCTCCCGTCCCCTTTAGTCGCCTTCTATGACACGTGAGGAATGCGTGAGAAGTATTCTTTCCCCCCTATCCCTAGAGATATATATATATATATATATATATATATATATATATATATATATATATATATATATATATATATATATATATATACATATATATATATATATATATATATATATATATATATATATATATATATATATATATATATATATATATATATATATATATATATATATATATATATATATATATATTTTTTTTTTGTCGCTGTCTCCCGCGTTTGCGAGGTAGCGATATATATATATATATATATATATATATATATATATATATATATATATATATATATATATATATATATATATTTCATTTATATATCTATTTTGCTTTGTCGCTGTCTCCCGCGTTTGCGAGGTAGCGCAAGGAAACAGAAGAAAGAAATGGCCCAACCCACCCCCATACACAATGTATATACATACACGTCCACACACGCAAATATACATACCTGTACATCTCAATGTACACATATTTATACACACACACAGACACATACATATATACCCATGCACACAATTCACACTGTCTGCCTTTATTCATTCCCATCGCCACCTCGCCACACATGGAATACCATCTCCCTCCCCCCTCATGTGTGCGAGGTAGCAATAGGAAAAGACAACAAAGGCCCCATTCGTTCACACTCAGTCTCTAGCTGTCATGCAATAATGCCCGAAACCACAGCTCCCTTTCCACATCCAGGCCCCACACAACTTTCCATGGTTTACCCCAGACGCTTCACATGCCCTGATTCAATCCACTGACAGCACGTCAACCCCGGTATACCACATCGATCCAATTCACTTTATTCCTTGCACGCCTTTCACCCTCCTGCATGTTCAGGCCCCGATCACACAAAATACTTTTTCACTTCATCTTTCCACCTCCAATTTGGTCTCCCACTTCTCCTCGTTCCCTCCACCTCCGACACATATATCCTCTTGGTCAATCTTTACTCACTCATTCTCTCCATGTGCCCAAACCATTTCAAAACACCCTCTTCTGCTCTCTCAACCACGCTCTTTTTATTTCCACACATCTCTCTTACCCTTACATTACTTACTCGATCAAACTATCTCACACCACACATTGTCCTCAAACATCTCATTTCCAGCACATCCACCCTCCTGCGCACAACTCTATCCACAGCCCACGCCTCGCAACCATACAACATTGTTGGAACCACTATTCCTTCAAACGTAGCCATTTTTCCTTTCGGAGATAATGTGCTCGACTTCCACACATTCTTCAAGGCTCCCAGGATTTTCGCCCCCTCCCCCACTCTATGATTCACTCCCGCTTCCATGGTTCTATCCGCTGCCAGATCCACTCCCAGATATCTAAAACACTTTACTTCCTCCAGCTTTTCTCCATTCAAACTTACCTCCCAATTGACTTGACCCTCAACCCTACTGTACCTAATAACCTTGCTCTTATTCACATTTACACTTAACTTTCTTCTTTCACACACTTTACCAAACTCAGTCACCAGCTTCTGCAGTTTCTCACATGAATCAGCCACCAGCGCTGTATCATCAGCGAACAACAACTGACTCACTTCCCAAGCTCTCTCATCCACAACAGACTTCATACTTGCCCCTCTTTCCAAAATTCTTGCATGCACCTCCCTAACAACCCCATCCATAAACAAATTAAACAACCATGGAGACATCACACACCCCTGCCGTAAACCTACATTCACTGAGAACCAATCACTTTCCTCTCTTCCTACACGTACACATGCCTTACATCCTCGATAAAAACTTTTCACTGCTTCTAATAACTTGCCTCCCACACCATATATTCTTAATACCTTCCACAGAGCATCTCTATCAACTCTATCATATACCTTCTCCAGACCCATAAATGCTACATACAAATCCATTTGCTTTTCTAAGTATTTCTCACATCCATTCTTCAAAGCAAACACCTGATCCACACATCCTCTACCACTTCTGAAACCACACTGCTCTTCCCCAATCTGATGCTCTGTACATGCCTTCACCCTCTCAATCAATACCCTCCCATATAATTTACCAGGAATACTCAACAAACTTATACCTTAGAAGCAGTGAAAAGTTTTTATCGAGGATGTAAGGCATGTGTACGTGTAGGAAGTATTTCTCACATCCATTCTTCAAAGCAAACACCTGATCCACACATCCTCTACCACTTCTGAAACCACACTGCTCTTCCCCAATCTGATGCTCTGTACATGCCTTCACCCTCTCAATCAATACCCTCCCATATAATTTACCAGGAATACTCAACAAACTTATACCTCTGTAATTTGAGCACTCACTCTTATCCCCTTTGCCTTTGTACAATGGCACTATGCACGCATTCCGCCAATCCTCAGGCACCTCACCACGAGTCATACATACATTAAATACCCTTACCAACCAGTCAACAACACAGTCACCCCCTTTTTTAATAAATTCCACTGCAATACCATCCAAACCTGCTGCCTTGCCGGCTTTCATCTTCCGCAAAGCTTTTACTACCTCTTCTCTGTTTACCAAATCATTTTCCCTAACCCTCTCACTTTGCACACCACCTCGACCAAAACACCCAAGTTGTTAGAAGCCGTGAAAAGTTTTTATCGAGGATGTAAGGCATATGTACGTGTAGGAAGAGAGGAAAGTGATTGGTTCTCAGTGAATGTAGGTTTGCGGCAGGGGTGTGTGATGTCTCCATGGTTGTTTAATTTGTTTATGGATGGGGTTGTTAGGGAGGTGAATGCAAGAGTTTTGGAAAGAGGGGCAAGTATGAAGTCTGTTGGGGATGAGAGAGCTTGGGAAGTGAGTCAGTTGTTGTTTGCTGATGATACAGCGCTGGTGGCTGATTCATGTGAGAAACTGCAGAAGCTGGTGACTGAGTTTGGTAAAGTGTGTGAAAGAAGAAAGTTAAGAGTAAATGTGAATAAGAGCAAGGTTATTAGGTACAGTAGGGTTGAGGGTCAAGTCAATTGGGAGGTAAGTTTGAATGGAGAAAAGCTGGAGGAAGTAAAGTGTTTTAGATATCTGGGAGTGGATCTGGCAGCGGATAGAACCATGGAAGCGGAAGTGAATCATAGAGTGGGGGAGGGGGCGAAAATCCTGGGAGCCTTGAAGAATGTGTGGAAGTCGAGCACATTATCTCCGAAAGGAAAAATGGCTACGTTTGAAGGAATAGTGGTTCCAACAATGTTGTATGGTTGCGAGGCGTGGGCTGTGGATAGAGTTGTGCGCAGGAGGATGGATGTGCTGGAAATGAGATGTTTGAGGACAATGTGTGGTGTGAGGTGGTTTGATCGAGTAAGGGTAAGAGAGATGTGTGGAAATAAAAAGAGCGTGGTTGAGAGAGCAGAAGAGGGTGTTTTGAAATGGTTTGGGCACATGGAGAGAATGAGTGAGGAAAGATTGACCAAGAGGATATATGTGTCGGAGGTGGAGGGAACGAGAAGTGGGAAACCAAATTGGAGGTGGAAAGATGGGGTGAAAAATATTTTGTGTGATCGGGGCCTGAACATGCAGGAGGGTGAAAGGCGTGCAAGGAATAAAGTGAATTGGATCGATGTGGTATACCGGGGTTGACGTGCTGTCAGTGGATTGAATCAGGGCATGTGAAGCGTCTGGGGTAAACCATGGAAAGCTGTGTAGGTATGTATATTTGCGTGTGTGGACGTATTTATATACATGTTGTATGGGGGTGGGTTGGGCCATTTCTTTTGTCTGTTTCCTTGCGCTACCACGCAAACGCGGGAGACAGCGACAAAGCATAATATATATATATTTATATATATACATATATTTTCTTTTAATAAATTCCACTGCAATACCATCCAAACCTGCTGCCTTGCCTGCTTTCATCTTCCGCAAAGCTTTCACTACCTTTTCTCTGTTTACCAAATCATCTTCCCTAACCCTCTCACTTTGCACACCACCTTGACCAAAACACCCTATATCTGCCACTCTATCATCAAACACATTCAACAAACCTTCAAAATACTCACTCCATCTCCTTCTCACATCATCACTACTTGTTATCACCTCCCCATTTGCGCCCTTCACTGAAGTTCCCATTTGCTCCCTTGTCTTACGCACTTTATTTACCTCCTTCCAGAACATCTTTTTATTCTCCCTAAAATTTAATGATACTCTCTCACCCCAACTCTCATTTGCCCTTTTTTTTCACCTCTTGCACCTTTCTCTTGACCTTCTGTCTCTTTTTTTATACATCTCCCACTCAATTGCATTTTTTCCCTGCAAAAATCGTCCAAATGCCTCTTTCTTCTCTTTCACTAATACTCTTACTTCTTCATCCCACCACTCACTACCCTTTCTAATCAACCCACCTCCCACTCTTCTCATGCCACAAGCATCTTTTGCGCAATCCATCACTGATTCTCTAAATACATCCCATTCCTCCCCCACTCCCCTTGCTTCCATTGTTCTCACCTTTTTCCATTCTGTACTCAGTCTCTCCTGGTACTTCCTCACACAGGTCTCCTTCTCAAGCTCACTTACTCTCACCACCCTCTTCACCCCAACATTCACTCTTCTTTTCTGAAAACCCATAGAAATCTTCACCTTAGCCTCCACAAGATAATGATCAGACATCCCTCCAGTTGCACCTCTCAGCACATTAACATCCAAAAGTCTCTCTTTCGCACGCCTGTCAATTAACACGTAATCCAATAACGCTCTCTGGCCATCTCTCCTACTTACATAAGTATACTTATGTATATCTCGCTTTTTAAACCAGGTATTCCCAATCATCAGTCCTTTTTCAGCACATAAATCTACAAGCTCTTCACCATTTCCATTTACAACACTGAACACCCCATGTATACCAATTATTCCCTCAACTGCCACATTACTCACCTTTGCATTCAAATCACCCATCACTATAACCCGGTCTCGTGCATCAAAACCACTAACACACTCATTCAGCTGCTCCCAAAACACTTGCCTCTCTTGATCTTTCCTCTCATGCCCAGGTGCATATGCACCAATAATCACCCACCTCTCTCCATCAACTTTCAGTTTTACCCATATTAATCGAGAATTTACTTTCTTACACTCTATCACATACTCCCACAACTCCTGTTTCAGGAGTATTGCTACTCCTTCCCTTGCTCTTGTCCTCTCACTAACCCCTGACTTTACTCCCCAGACATTCCCAAACCACTCTTCCCCTTTACCCTTGAGCTTCGTTTCACTCAGAGCCAAAACATCCAGGTTCCTTTCCTCAAACATACTACCTATCTCTCCTTTTTTCACATCTTGGTTTCATCCACACACATTTAGGCACCCCACTCTGAGCCTTTATTAAAAAAGGGGGTGACTGTATTGTTGACTGGTTGGTAAGGTTATTTAATGTATGTATGACTCATGGTGAGGTGCCTGAGGATTGGCGGAATGCGTGCATAGTGCCATTGTACAAAGGCAAAGGGGATAAGAGTGAGTGCTCAAATTACAGAGGTATAAGTTTGTTGAGTATTCCTGGTAAATTATATGGGAGGGTATTGATTGAGAGGGTGAAGGCATGTACAGAGCATCAGATTGGGGAAGAGCAGTGTGGTTTCAGAAGTGGTAGAGGATGTGTGGATCAGGTGTTTGCTTTGAAGAATGTATGTGAGAAATACTTAGAAAAGCAAATGGATTTGTATGTAGCATTTATGGATCTGGAGAAGGCATATGAGTTGATAGAGATGCTCTGTGGAAGGTATTAAGAATATATGGTGTGGGAGGAAAGTTATTAGAAGCAGTGAAAAGTTTTTATCAAGGATGTAAGGCATGTGTACGTGTAGGAAAAGAGGAAAGTGATTGGTTCTCAGTGAATGTAGGTTTGCGGCAGGGGTGTGTGATGTCTCCATGGTTGTTTAATTTGTTTATGGATGGGGTTGTTAGGGAGGTAAATGCAAGAGTTTTGGAAAGAGGGGCAAGTATGAAGTCTGTTGGGGATGAGAGAGCTTGGAAAGTGAGTCAGTTGTTGTTCGCTGATGATACAGCGCTGGTGGCTGATTCATGTGAGAAACTGCAGAAGCTGGTGACTGAGTTTGGTAAAGTGTGTGGAAGAAGAAAGTTAAGAGTAAATGTGAATAAGAGCAAGGTTATTAGGTACAGTAAGGTTGAGGGTCAAGTCAATTGGGAGGTGAGTTTGAATGGAGAAAAACTGGAGGAAGTGAAGTGTTTTAGATATCTGGGAGTGGATCTGGCAGCGGATGGAACCATGGAAGTGGAAGTGGATCATAGGGTGGGGGAGGGGGCGAAAATTCTGGGGGCCTTGAAGAATGTGTGGAAGTCGAGAACATTATCTCGGAAAGCAAAAATGGGTATGTTTGAAGGAATAGTGGTTCCAACAATGTTGTATGGTTGTGAGGCGTGGGCTATGGATAGAGTTGTGCGCAGGAGGATGGATGTGCTGGAAATGAGATGTTTGAGGACAATGTGTGGTGTGAGGTGGTTTGATCGAGTGAGTAACGTAAGGGTAAGAGAGATGTGTGGAAATAAAAAGAGCGTGGTTGAGAGAGCAGAAGAGGGTGTTTTGAAATGGTTTGGGCACATGGAGAGGATGAGTGAGGAAAGATTGACCAAGAGGATATATATGTCGGAGGTGGAGGGAGCAAGGAGAAGAGGGAGACCAAATTGGAGGTGGAAAGATGAAGTGAAAAAGATTTTGTGTGATCGGGGCCTGAACATGCAGGAGGGTGAAAGGAGGGCAAGGAATAGAGTGAATTGGAGCGATGGGGTATACCGGGGTTGACGTGCTGTCAGTGGATTAAATCAAGGCATATGAAGCGTCTGGGGTAAACCATGGAAAGCTGTGTAGGTATGTATATTTGCGTGGGTGGACGTATGTATATACATGTGTATGGGGGGGGGGTTGGGTCATTTCTTTCGTCTGTTTCCTTGCGCTATCCTCGCAAACGCGGGAGACAGCGACAAAGTATAAAAAAAAAAAAAAAAAATATATATATATATATATATATATATATATATATATATATATATATATAAATATATATATATATATATATATATATATATATATATATATATATATATATATATATATATATATATATATATATAAATATATATATATATATATATATATATATATATATATATATATATATATATATATATATATATATATATATATATATATATATATATATATATATATATATATATATATATATATATATATATATATATATATATATAAATATATATATCAACTTGACAAACTCTTCCATTCAGACAGGAGGACGAAGAGAGGGAATGTTGTCTCTGGAAGTATTGGCCAATCATCCATTCATGCAGCTGCTTGTGAGAAGTTTAATGGGGGTGTAAACGTCTTCAGAATTACTGCAGCGACCACAGAGGAATTCATCTTGTACACAGCCAGGGCCTCCACTGGTCTTATGATGTCCTCTGCGCAAATCTTTTCAACACCTGAGTCCTTCCCTTCCTCACTGTTCTACCTGAAGGAGGGGATCCTCCAACGAGCCTTCCCTTATTAGAATCCTTGGTCCTTCCTCTTATAGCTTGTCGTAGTGAACTAGTTAGTGGCGCGTCCTTCTACCTCCGGAACATGAACAAGAGAAATTACCTTCTGCCCCATCAGTAAGATGCAGCTGCCAGTGCTTGGCGACAGAACCTTACCGCCTTTATAGTCGCCGCAGATCACATCTGTCGTCAGGACTCAGGCAATATCTTGGTGGGGTTGGGGAGAAACACATCCTAGGGAGGTACTTGGTAGCTGAACCAAAGACATGTTGGATTTTCTTTCGTCAAAGTCCATTATATAAAGACAATGTTTATTCACATGTTTCTTATGACGCCACATGATTCGCTTTTATGGTACTGTGTTGTTATGGAAACAGAATTTGTTATTATTTCATTCTTCTTTTTTCCCTTTCTTTCTTTTCTTCTTTCTCGATTGTGGTGTTAGGTCAGCCTTGGTTTAGTGGGTAGGGACTCGAGGCTCCACCTGGAACCCTTCATGGCTGCTGTACCAGAACCACGGTAACCAGCCTGCTGGTCCACTGTGGTGCTGCCCCCGTGCGTCACCACTTACCTACGATCATCGTCGGGTTTGTCGGGTTTGTCCATCAGCTGTCGTCAGGCTGGTCATGGTGATGTCGGCAAGATTACTGCCTCGTAAGAACCTGACTCCTCTTCTCTCTCTCTCTCTCTCTCTCTCTCTCTCTCTCTCTCTCTCTCTCTCTCTCTCTCTCTCTCTCTCTCTCTCTCTCTCTCGTAATCATCCTTCACTCTGCCCTCCAAAGGATTTCCTAATGTGAAGGACATCTGCTACGTCGCTTCACCATCGATATCCAGGTGAGAGGACGTCATCTGTGGAAAATTTACCTTGTCAAGCTGAACGTTTATCACTGACTGAAAATAAGGCTTACCTTTTCCTTGGATGTTCTGTACACAAAGATGTAGAGACCTTGAAATTTTACGTTGTTGTCAGTCAGTCAGTCACTCACTCAAGGTTCGAGAAACTCAGGTCCTGCTCGACATGTGTCGCCAAGGGGAGGGGGAGGGGGGAAGGGGGGGGGGGTGTTCTTCTTTGTGGCCATCGTTAGGGTTACATCTTAACCATGAACAGGAGGAGCGAGGTTGAGCTTTTGGCAGAGAGGAATGAGTCTCTCCTGGAGGTGTACATTGGCTCAGTGTAGTAAACTGAGTGGGATAGAGTCTGCACTGGTGGCTTAGTTCAGCAGGAGGGAAGTGAGCGTTTACCATGCGGGAGTTCTGACTGGAGCGGAGGAGCGGTATACCTCAACTGGGGAAGGGGTTCTATGGGTACGTAACTGCACCACAGCCTCACCTACATTACAACAGCAGCTCAAAACGTCGTCACCATCATAGTTAAACTTAAGGTGATTGTGACGTGGATCCTCCACGCCTTGATCTAGTTACATTTCGGCTTAGTTATATAAGGACTAGAAAATGGCACGTCGGACCGTCCTGAGGCTGGTGGTGTGGCCGGACATCATGCATCGTCACAAGAAAACATTTCGTAGGCGTGTTTGTATTACAGCATTCGAAATGACTCTCTTGGTAATGGCTGAAGGCAAAACGACCAACTACTCAATCTTAGTGACAGGGAAGAAATAAATCTCGAAACCAAAACGCATATTTACCCAATGATGTAATCAGCAACAGTGGAGATCAGCTTTGCAAAGTCGAATTGCTAGGGTGGGTGTCGGAGCCAGCAGGAGGACGAGGCCCAGAGAGAGGAGGAGGAGGCGCGGCACTCCCTGGCACCTCCCTGACGACGGTGACGCTGCTCTCATGTTGACACTGTGCAGGGCTCTGGAGATAGCATGATAAATGTCGTTAATTTTCGTCCTGTCAAAACAAACTTCTGGCGTGAGCTGCCGTAGTATTAGGCTGGATGACGTCTGCTGTATGTTGAAAGAATATTAGTCGTGGATGTTAACTAAATATCCTACTTTAGATTGTCAGAAGAGACGTTGTAGAAACTGATTCATTGGACTTTGGATGAATCACAGGAAAAAAATATATAGACAAGTTTCCCGTAACTTTTAAATTCTTTATTTCATTGTGGGTAAATCATGTACCTACAGGTTCACACACTGTAATCTTTATATTCCAGGACGTCTTGAGCTCGTGGCAGACCAGCCAGGTTCACCTGGGACGTGAAATCCCAGGACCTGTTTCACACCCCACAGGAAAAATGTCTTAAGTGTTCCATTACGTTGACTCATTTTCCTTTTTTTTCTACTCAGTCGCAAAACCGTTACGCACCTTGGTAAACACGAGGCATGACATTTTCCCTGAGTATTGGATATCTTGCTGGCCACCTTGCGAAGCCTGAGCTTCGTCGAGAGCATCGGCACGAGCACCGGGAAGAGTACGAATGACGAGAGAGAATGCCTAGCTGGTGAGAGAAGCTGCTGCTGTGGGACTATGCCATGATCATAGTTCTAGAAATAGTAGGACTGTTGACTGCTACACCACAGAGCTGAATCTTAATACCCGTACCTCTCATGAAGCCAATGACAGACGATTTAAACTCAAAGGTTAAAATTTCCGATCGATCATTTTTCTTTTTCTATGATCGTGGATGATTTCCAAATTCGTCTAAAGCTAGCGTGGTGTGACGTATGTCGATTTGACCGAAGACTTTCCACTGGCGGAGGTAATCATTGGGGAACACCTCCATCGCAAAGCCACTGAGAAACTGGAAAGTTATCTTCTGACGAACTTGAAATATTTAGGGTGACTTATTTATTATGTTGCAGAGATTACGGGTCTCAAATGTTAATCTAAAGATAATGATTCGTTGTCTAGCAAGACGACTTGGTATCGATAACAAGGAAGGTCGTCCGCCGCCCTCCAAGTCGGGACAACCCTAGAAAAATGACATTACAAAGGAATACAAACAGCAACAGACCATCTAGTCCCCTCGGGGGTGATTGTCAGCGGTACATAAATATTGAGCCATATGATACAAAGGTGAAGGTCATCAAGAGTCTCTCCTTTCGGGTTTGGTTCTGAGAATTCTTAGAATTTTGCATTTTAAAGAGAAAGATCGAATGGATTGATCAATGCAGCTTTGAAGGCTTTTTCACGAACGGGTACTTTCCATGTACACACGATGGCGAATGAATGTCCACATACAAAACCATAAACGCAAAAATCTTTACACACACACAAAAAAAAAAAAATGCATAGTTAAGTGTGCATGTACGAAACCACATGCATACGGACGCTTACACGTTCTAAGATAAATGCGCAACACCTTCCTCACCCTGGACACCACATGACCTTTCCCAGACTGGGCACCAGAACACCTTCCTCACATTGGGCACCAAAACACATTCCTCACTTTGGACACCTCAACACCTTCCTCAAACGTGGCGCTACAACACCTTCCTCACACTGGACACCACAACACCTTCCTCACACGGGGCACCGCAACACCTTCCTCACACTGGACACCACAACACCTTCCTCACACTGGACACCACAACACCTTCCTCACACGGGACACCACAACACCTTCCTCACACTGGACACCACAACACCTTCCTCACACTGGACACCACAACACCTTCCTCACACTGGGCACCGCAACACACAGGGAGACACGAGGAGGATACAAGACAAGCTGGGGTGCAGTCCACACTGGCACAAGATGTACCTCTAACGAAGGATCTTGAGTTGGAAAGCTTAATGTTGTCGAAAGCCACAATATGATCTATCACTCTATCTTGAAGGTAATTTGACGTCCTGCATTTTACATGAACTGGTTTGCGAAAGTTTCACGTTGTCATTATGTAGGTTTCACAACATACCTCCCGAAAACATCCACAAATGAGAGCAAATGATTAACCAGACAGAAAGACAGACAGACAGACAAACACACTTTCGTGATGTAGCAATTTGCGTCTCTGGCATGGGTTTGAATCCTGGGCGCTACAGTCAGCCCACATTCAACCCAGTCGTTCATCCTCACCTCGGGCCTGGTCGATAAATGGGTACCTGGCTCAGACTGATGACTACAACAGACAGATCAGAACCTGGAACCTTCAAAGCCCAATTCTATTAGAATATTTCGGGAAGTATAAGGCTGTGTTGGACTGTAGGTACCAAGTCTGCGAGCAATGTCGTTTCGAGGTGCCTTATGGCGCAGGTACCGGCCATCCTGAGGCATTGTACGTACGTTTCCAGGTGCGGTAATGCTGCTGATACCATAATGCTGCAGGTACCATAAGGCTGCAAGTATCATAAGGCTGCAGGTACCATAAGGCTGCAGGTACCATAAGGCTGCAGGAACCATAAGGCTGCAAGTACCATAAGGCTGCAAGTACCATAAGGCTGCAGGAACCATAAGGCTGCAGGTACCATAAGGCTGCAGGAACCATAAGGCTGCAAGTACCATAAGGCTGCAGGAACCATAAGGCTGCAGGTACCATAAGGCTGCAGGAACCATAAGGCTGCAGGAACCATAAGGCTGCAAGTACCATAAGGCTGCAGGAACCATAAGGCTGCAGGAACCATAAGGCTGCAAGTATCATAAGGCTGCAGGAACCATAAGGCTGCAGGAACCATAAGGCTGCAAGTATCATAAGGCTGCAGGAACCATAAGGCTGCAGGAACCATAAGGCTGCAAGTATCATAAGGCTGCAGGTACCATAAGGCTGCAAGTATCATAAGGCTGCAGGTACCATAAGGCTGCAGGTACCATAAGGCTGCAGGAACCATAAGGCTGCAGGAACCATAAGGCTGCAAGTATCATAAGGCTGCAGGTACCATAAGGCTGCAGGAACCATAAGGCTGCAAGTATCATAAGGCTGCAGGAACCATAAGGCTGCAGGAACCATAAGGCTGCAAGTATCATAAGGCTGCAGGAACCATAAGGCTGCAGGAACCATAAGGCTGCAAGTATCATAAGGCTGCAGGAACCATAAGGCTGCAGGAACCATAAGGCTGCAAGTATCATAAGGCTGCAGGTACCATAAGGCTGCAGGTACCATAAGGCTGCAGGAACCATAAGGCTGCAAATACCATAAGGCTGCAAGTACCATAAGGCTGCAGGTACAATAAGGCTGCAGGAACCATAAGGCTGCAAGTAACCATAAGGCTGCAGGAACCATAAGGCTGCAGGAACTATAAGGCTGCAGGAACCATAAGGCTGCAGGTACCATAAGGCTGCAGGTACCATAAGGCTGCAAGTACCATAAGGCTGCAGGTACCATAAGGCTGCAGGTACCATAAGGCTGCAGGTACCATAAGGCTGCAGGTACCATAAGGCTGCAGGTAACCATAAGGCTGCAGGTACCATAAGGCTGCAGGTACCATAAGGCTGCAAGTACCATAAGGCTGCAGACATAAGGCTGCAAGTACCATAAGGGTGCAGGTACCATAAGGCTGCAAGTACCATAAGGCTGCAAGTACCATAAGGCTGCAGGAACTATAAGGCTGCAGGTACCATAAGGCGGCAGGTACCATAAGGCTGCAGGTACCATAAGGCTGCAGGTACCATAAGGCTGCAAGTACCATAATGTTGCAGGTACACATAATGTTGCAAGTACCATAATGTTGCAGGTACACATAATGTTGCAAGTACCATAATGTTGCAGGTACACATAATGTTGCAAGTACCATAATGTTGCAGGTACACATAATGTTGCAAGTACCATAATGTTGCAGTACCATAATGTTGCAGGTACACATAATGTTGCAAGTACCATAATGTTGCAGGTACACATAATGTTGCAAGTACCATAATGTTGCAGGTACACATAATGTTGCAAGTACCATAATGTTGCAGGTACACATAATGTTGCAAGTACCATAATGTTGCAGGTACACATAATGTTGCAAGTACCATAATGTTGCAGGTACACATAATGTTGCATGTACCATAATGTTGCAGGTACACATAATGTTGCATGTACCATAATGTTGCAGGTACACATAATGTTGCATGTACCATAATGTTGCAGGTACACATAATGTTGCATGTACCATAATGTTGCAGGTACACATAATGTTGCATGTACCATAATGTTGCAGGTACACATAATGTTGCATGTACCATAATGTTGCAGGTACACATAATGTTGCATGTACCATAATGTTGCAGGTACACATAATGTTGCATGTACCATAATGTTGCAGGTACACATAATGTTGCAAGTACCATAATGTTGCAGGTACACATAATGTTGCAAGTACCATAATGTTGCAGGTATACATAATGTTGCAAGTACCATAATGTTGCAGGTACACATAATGTTGCAAGTACCATAATGTTGCAGGTACACATAATGTTGCATGTACCATAATGTTGCAGGTACATATAATGTTGCATGTACCATAATGTTGCAGGTACACATAATGTTGCATGTACTATAATGTTGCAGGTACACATAATGTTGCAAGTACCATAATGTTGCAGGTACACATAATGTTGCAAGCATCATAAGGCTGCAAGCACCATAAGGCTGCAGGAACCATAAGGCTTCAAGTACCATAAGGCTGCAAGCACCATAAGGCTGCAGGAACCATAAGGCTGCAGGAACCATAAGGCTGCAGGAACCATAAGGCTGCAGGAACCATAAGGTTGCAAGCACCATAAGGCGGCAGGTACCATAAGGCTGCAGGTACCATAAGGCTGCAGGTACCATAAGGCGGCAGGTACCATAAGGCTGCAGGTACCATAAGGCTGCAGGTGCCATAAGGCTGCAGGTACCATAAGGCTGCAAGTACCATAAGGCTGCAGGTACCATAAGGCTGCAGGTATTTTAATGTTGCAGGTACACATAATGTTGCAAGTACCATAATGATGCAGGTACACATAATGTTGCAAGTACCATAATGTTGCAGGTACACATAATGTTGCAAGTACCATAATGTTGCAGGTACATATAATGTTGCAAGTACAATAATGTTGCAGGTACACATAATGTTGCAAGTACCATAATGTTGCAGGTACACATAATGTTGCAAGTACCATAATGTTGCAGGTCCACATAATGTTGCAAGTACCATAATGTTGCAGGTACACATAATGTTGCAAGTACCATAATGTTGCAGGTACACATAATGTTGCATGTACCATAATGTTGCAGGTACACATAATGTTGCATGTACCATAATGTTGCAGGTACACATAATGTTCCATGTACCATAATGTTGCAGGTACACATAATGTTGCAAGTACCATAATGTTGCAGGTACACATAATGTTGCATGTACCATAATGTTGCAGGTACACATAATGTTGCAAGTACCATAATGTTGCAGGTACACAAAACGTTGCAAGTACCATAATGTTACAGGTACATATAATGTTGCAAGTACCATAATGTTGCAAGTACCATAATGTTGCAGGTACACACAATGTTGCGAGTACCATAATGTTGCAGGTAAACGTAATGTTGCAAGTACCATAATGTTGCAGGTACACATAATGTTGCAAGTACCATAATGTTGCAGGTATACATAATGTTGCAAGTACCATAATGTTGCAGGTACACATAATTTTGCAAGTACCATAATGTTGCAGGTACACATAATGTTGCAAGTACCATAATGTTGCTGGTACACATAATGTTGCATGCACCATAATGTTGCAGGTACACATAATGTTGCAAGTACCATAATGTTGCAGGTACACATAATGTTGCAAGTACCATAATGTTGCAGGTACACATAATGTTGCATGTACCATAATGTTGCAGGTACACATAATGTTGCATGTACTATAATGTTGCAGGTACACATAATGTTGCAAGTACCATAATGTTGCAGGTACACATAATGTTGCATGTACCATAATGTTGCAGGTACACATAATGTTGCAAGTACCATAATGTTGCAGGTACACATAATGTTGCAAGTACCATAATGTTGCAGGTACACATAATGTTGCATGTACCATAATATTGCAGGTACACATAATGTTGCAAGTACCATAATGTTGCAGGTACACATAATGTTGCAAGTACCATAATGTTGCAGGTACACATAATGTTGCATGTACCATAATATTGCAGGTACACATAATGTTGCATGTACCATAATGTTGCAGGTACACATAATGTTGCAAGTGCCATAATGTTGCAGGTACACATAATGTTGCATGTACCATAATGTTGCAGGTACACATAATGTTGCATGTACCATAATGTTGCAGGTACACATAATGTTGCATGTACCATAATGTTGCAGGTACACATAATGTTGCAAGTACCATAATGTTGCAGGTACACATAATGTTGCAAGTACCATAATGTTGCAGGTACACATAATGTTGCATGTACCATACACGTATTTCAAGTGGACCACTAGCGGTGTGTGTGTGTGTGTGTGTGTGTGTCTGTGGAGGACGATGGTTTGATGATGTGCTGCCAGTGTGATGGTTGCTGAGCCACTAGTCTGACACACACTGTATGGAAACAAGTTCTGGTGACGTTTCAGTAACTGTGCTTTTATTCCAGGGAAATCTATGAGGAAGTCAATACTTTTGACCTTTGAAACGTTCTGATAGTAAAGTCCAGCTCCAGGGCCTGGAGCATTCTGGAGTTCGACCTTAGTGACTCATGTAACATTCCAAGCTTCATGTAGCACCGTGCCTCAGCCGTCTGTAAAGCTCATGATCAACGGCTTTAGAGGAGGATGTCGGCTTTAAGCATATGAGGAGCCGAGACCCAGAGGCAGGCAGGAAAAGAACACACACACACACACACACACACATACACAGCCAGTGTCCGTCATGCATTTAGACAGACACACGAGGTTACCTATAGGTCAAAAATATCTTTACAACATTTCGAGCGCGACCGATGTGGTCCTTGAATATATGGCCGCGTGACCTCTTGACCTTAGAAGGTCAGGTTAAAGGTCAGGCTACTGAATCCAGTGTTTCCTTGTGAACTCGTTCTCCTGCCCTCTTATAATGCTCTAATACGCCTTTCCTACATTCATCTCTTCCTGGCCTGTCTATCATGCTTCCTCGTGACCGCGTCGGCCCAGCTGGGAACAGATAGATAGATAGATGGTGGTTATATCAACCATATCTTTGCCACACAATGGGTTATGATTCTGATCCACGTTATCCTGAGATACCTGTATCTATTAGGGATACAGTATCAACCTGTTATCATACAGGGGCAGGAGGAGGGCTGAACCGAACGCTTGTGTGTGTGTAGACATGTTCGTCGTGGATGTTCGCGTACGTCGCTGTCTGTCTGCCGGAGCACAAACGGACATACAGACAAGAAAGCCAAAGGACAACATGAGGATCCACTACAATATAATCTACATTTAAGGGTAGTAAACACACACACACACACACACACCCTTCACAAACCCTAACATGCTGTGTGTCACAAGGAATCCTGTTGGATCCGCTTGGCTTCCTCATCTTTAACAGTGACGCCCTTAAGGAAAAAGACCTCCGCTGGAAGGACGTAGACTCTCCTCACTTCAGCGCCCTTCAGCACATCATCAACAACCTTCAGGAGTGAACTACGGCCAACGACGTCACTATTTACTACCATTCAGCCACATATGATGAAAAAACATGATGATATGAATATTGATTCTCGTATTGTACTATGGAAGCGTGCATGTTTCTCCAGTAGGCTTCAGTGTGTTAAATATTTGAACACCTGCTTCAGCATGATAGATGCCAGCACTGGCGCCCCGCAGGGGTGTGTCCTATCACCGATTTTGTTTATACGCCAGTGACTGTTAGGCAAGGGATGCAAATAACAGGATCTCTAAATATGTACATGACACAGCTCTTGTAAGTCTTTGTCTCAACGATGGTTTGGGGCATAGAGAGGAAGTTGAACATCTTAATGCAGAGTGTAAGAATAACTGAGGAGCTTCACGTGAGAAAAGCGAACGAAATGGTTGTGGATTTTCGTGGACAACCATCAGAACACATGACTGTGTATATCAATCATAGAATGATTGAAAAGGTTAATGATTACAAGTCTCATAGAACAATCATAGATGATAGGTTTGGCTTTATGAGCAATGTTGACGCATTTTACAAAAAAGGTCAATACTAGAATATGCTTCTTTTTTTTTTTCAGACAACTGTGTACATCAAGAATGGATTGTAAAACATTGGATCTTTTTTCACACGTCAATTGCGCAATCCATCATTACCTCTGCGATAACTTGTTTTGGGAACTGTGCCAGTGAGTTTTGAAGGATATTAATCGAGATGATTAACCAATGTAGAAAAAAAAAAGAAAAGAAATGGGAATGGATAATACAAGATCCCTGTTGGAGTTAGGTGAACGGGCCGTTATTCAAAGCTGTAATGGAAATATGAAACACAGAAATCAACCCTAAATATCAGGTGGTGCCGACCAGTCAGAGATTAAGATCTGCCCAACATTGTACCGCCAGATACAGCAAGTCTTTATTGCCTTCAAGTGTGAGATTGTTCAATGAATCAGCAGTATAAGGCAGACATCAAATGCAGGTAACAAATTTGGACATGACGGCCGTGAGTCAAGTTAGGATTAAACTGTTTAAACATCTTGTTACTTCCATGTTTGTACTGTAGTATAAGTTTTATTCCGGACGATATTTGCCTTTTACTTTCTATACCATGGAAAATGTACAAGTTTCATTATATATGAATGATAAAGTAACAATTATCATCATCATTATTATCATTACTAATACAAACCTCACTAAGACTGTGATGATGCGTGAAGACAACATACCTAACATCACACTGTAGCCCCTGACATCCTCCGGGCAGTCAGAGATTTTAAACTTTTTGGTGTCACTGTAGACGACAGTTGAAACTGGGAGAGTCACATCAGCACTATCATAATTAAATCTTCTCATACCAGCGACTGGAGTCACTAGGCGTCCCATCATATGAGCTCAGGGATGTTTATACCATCTTCATTTCACCTTTCACCCACGCCTCCCTCGCCTGGTCCTTTGCCCTAAACAGCTACTCCGAGGGAACAGCCTGAAAGGGTGCAGAAAAGTGCATGTTGAATCCTCCTTGGCCCACCTTAACACCACCTACCAAGAGGCCCTCATCTCACGGAACCTGTCCACCCTCTCCGACCAATACCGGCAGCTCACATGAGGCAGATTGCCAATATACTACTGACACATCCCGTCACACCTCACGATCGACTTCGAAGGCTCACACGATCGACGTGTTCTAATCAGAGCTCGTACATACACATATAAGAACTTCCCCATACCTGTTATTGTGTGATCGCCACGAACAATTCATGATCAAGTGTATGGGCTATGCAAGTGAACAGCTCAGTTTTCTGTTAGCTAGTCTATGCGTTATGTCATCCACTGTATTACTGTAATTGTTCACCACTAAATGTTCGCTAAGTTCATTATGTATAAACCATACGCTTCACTCTGTAAACATCCCTGTATAGTTGTCACTCTGACTATTTACACGACCCTCAGCTATGTTGCTATCCAGAGGGTGGGAGATATGCAGCTCACCTTAAGCTCTTCTGTGGTAAGTAACCATCATGACCTCCCACTCCTGTGATATAAGATACCACATCTGTGTATTTTTAGCCGAATGGCAGCCTAAACCAGTAAACCAGTTTTTGTATATTCATTTTATTTATCTTATCTAAACACACACACACACACACACACACACACACACACACACACACACGACAGCTGGTCACAAAGACAGCTTTACTCATTCCAAATGTTATTTCTTAACGTCTGACCTTTACGAAGGTAGCAGCGGAAGGATGAGAATAGGACGGTTGCGTTGCCTTGCCAGATATCGCTATATACGACTCGTGCGCTCAGAGCGGTTGAGGATAATGTTAGCGTTTGTTGCTAATGACTGACAAGGAGACAGAGTGGCTTCTGCCAACGTCATTTCTATTAATTTCTTAGTCTTGATCCGGCTGACCCAAATTTGGGTCTGTTGCTACACAGCCTTTTCAACACACAATCTTCCTTCGTATCAATTTCGAGTTTGTGAATCTCTGTGTTTTGTAAATTTTTTCCTTTTTTTCTTTCATTCTCTTTTTCGACATACACAGCTCCTGTAGAACCAGAATGAATGAAAGAATCACATCGAAACAGCCAATAGCCCAGTTATTATTGACCTTTTGAAAAGTTAACAACTTCATATACATCCGACATGTAAACCTGGTGGAGTGATGATGATCATCGGGAAACTTCCCCAGGAAAATCCAGTCTATTAATAAACCATTGGCTCAGCACATTCCACATACCGCCTCCGCCTTCTTCAACACGCTCTCGTTGAATAGCCACTCCTTATGACACCTCCTCCGTCGCTTCAAATTAAGGACGGTGTTTACCCCGTTACAAAATAGCTGGTACGATGGTTCTGAAACGTGTGATTTATAGAGTTTCCACTTGTTTACATCAATCAAGTGACCTCACGTGTATGTACGTGTTGATGATCACATTTGTGTGGTAATGTGTTTGTGTGATTATCATTTGTGTGTTATGGGAAGAGAACTTTACACTCATGTTGCTGCAGTCTATTTACCTTGTATGTATCATGTGTTTGTCCTACGTATGGACGTATGCGTACGCTCACACACATATATAAGCTGTTTTGTGTGTGTGTGTGTGTGTGTGTGTGTGTGTGTGTGATTTCTCATAAAAAGAAAATGGCGGCAGACATATCTTGAGCTGAACGTTCGCTGTCAATAGTCGACCATTGTCCTCTTTGGACTGTATTCATAATTCAGATGTTGGGCAGGATGTGGCCTCTCCCTCTGAACCCTTCCGGTGACTGTAGGTGATACGTTTAGTAACGGAAGAAGCTGTGATCTGGGAGATGCTGTCACGCCATGCAAGTGTCACGTTATACCATCATGCCGATTAAGTGTCAGATTCTATCTCAACAGTGAACGGTGGTTGAAGCAACACATAAAACATAAAATAATGGCAGAAAAATGGAAAAAAAAAGGACTTGGTGTCGTCCTTTGACTAAAAGCCCTACAAAAATGACATCTAAAGCTGTTGGTTTCAAGGTCAGAGACAGTTCAACAGCAGGAACATGAAGTATGTCTGGAAAGGTCTTCCACCTACCACTCAATATAAACCAAGATCCAGCTCATTATCAAATGAAGACTTAGTTACCTGATCGCCTGGACACAGTCGATTTCAGTCATGCTCGACACTACGTCGAACAGTAAGGAAACTAAACAAAAAAAAGTGAAGAATGAACTATCGTCATCAGAATGAGTTAACATATTACTATCACCATTGTTGATGTGGGGAAACAATTGGAATCATCCAACATAAGACTATTCAAAGTGCCAGAAGATGCGCCATCGATAATACTATGGATTTATTCTCAGCAACTATCCCCAGTATAGACCATGATAGTCAAACGTTCTGTGAATGAATACATTTCTAGCAATGGAAAACTGACACCACTATTCTTGAGCCAAAGAGTAGTGATCCTGCTCGAAGGAACTTTGTCATTTTCGCCCTACCTTTTTGACACAAGTTCCACCCAAGACCCTGGAAGGAATGATACAAAAACATTCAATGTAGTTCCGCATCAAAGGTTCCCAGCAAAAGTTAGGTCTCGTTGCACTGGTGGAATTGTGCTTTGGAAGACAGGAAAGTGGCTTGGCCGGCTGTAAAAAGAGAGTAGTGATCGATGGCCAACCCTCAGAATGGTTAGAGGTAACAAACGGCGTGCCACAGGGATCAGTGTTGGGACCGGTTCTCTTTCTTGCGTATTTTCGTGATACTGTTAATGGACTGGATATTGAAATTTTCAGATGATGCTAAGCTCGGTGATGAATCTAAAAGCTGAACTTGAATGTCTGCAGCTTTGGAGTGACAGAAAGGCTGAAGGACTGAGCTCAGTACAAATCAATAGTAAAAATAAGAAGGGAAGCTACAGTATGAATTGGGTTGAGCTACAAAAGATGAACGAGGAAAATTCTTGGTTCTGATAATCTCTGGTGACCTAAAGCCTGGTAAGCAGTGCACAGAAGCAGTAAAAATGGCAAACAAAATTCTTGAATCCAAAGGCAAGGCTTTCAAATTCATGTCCATAGAAATCATGCTCACTCATTACAGTTTATTGCTGCTTCTCCACCTTGAAATCTGTATTCAATTTTCGTCTTCCTACTTGAAAAAAGACATGGACTGACTAGGGCTAACAAGAAGATTCCCAGGGTGACAAACAGTTCCTGTAAGAGCCGACCTATAACTAAAATTCATTTGGAAAGAGAAAGCTGAGAGATGTTCTGTTAAAGGTATTCGACTTTTCACAAACTTTGATAATCACCACCTAACAAGCTTCGGATAAGGCAGAGTACATTTTCTTCAGCAGGATTGTCAAGATACGAAATGGTTTTACCACTTCGAGTAGATGAAAGCATTGCCACAGATACATCTAGGTTGGACTTGGTCCACTTTCCCTCCTCTATCAAATATTATTTTGGTTTTTGCTCTCGAGAGCTGGCTGCTTGTGCGCACCGACCTCTCACGACTCAGCAAGCCGCTACGTCACATATTTATTGTGTGGCCGGTGGCAGCTCAAGGATGGGCCGTTTTGATAACTGCTTCTTTCCCTACACTTCGAAGCTTTGGAACTCGCTACCGTCTCATGACTTGCCCTAGTAACTATGATCTGGCACTTTCAAAAAGACAGGCTTTTCACTTCCTCCAAAATTCGTAAATACGTTTCCTCCAGTCTTCTATTTCCCTTCCATTAATCTATATTTCAATTAAGATCTAGTCTCGATGTGGACATCTGTCCGTGACTGGAGCCTCCAATGAAAGAGATGTAACAAGATTTCACTGAAGTCCACGACTGACATAATTTGCGCCTCCTCAGTTACATGAAAAGTTTGCAAGATCTACTCTTTTAAATTCCATGTAGCCGAGGTGGCAAGATATCTCCCACACTCACAAACAGCCTCGAAAGGACCCAGTGGTCTTTAACAGTTTGAATTCCATTTTACTTTGTCTATCTTACTGAGTTATGATAGATAAGAAGTTAACAGCAAAGGTCGATGAGGGAAAGTGTGAGGTCAAATAAAAAGTAGAATTAGGCAGCAAATGTGAAAAGAAATGAGTAAGATCAATGAAAACCAGCAGCTAACTCCCTTGACAGTCAGTATATAACTTAATTTTGATTATTCTGGTCGAGATACACAATTAGCATTGAGGAAAACGCGCTGCATGCCGAGATGGGGTAGTTCATATCCTAGATGAGGCCACAGCTAGAATGTATGCCTCTCAAGTTTGAGCATTGCACTTAAAGAAGCATGTAGAGCTACTAAAGAACGTCCAGGGGAGGGCAATAAAAATGGCATCAAAATTAGAAAAACAGCGAACTTACAGGGAAAAGCCTAAATGCTTTAGGTTTGTCCACCTTAAGAGAGATAGATAGATAGATAGATAGATAGATAGTAGATAGATAGATAGATAGATAGATAGAGAGAGAGAGAGAGAGAGAGAGAGAGAGAGAGAGAGAGAGAGAGAGAGAGAGAGAGAGAGAGAGAGAGAGAGAGAGAGAGAGAGAGAGAGAGAGAGAGAGAGAGAGAGAGAGAGAGAGAGAGAGAGAGAGAGAGAAGATTTAGGGTGACCTGATCAAAAACCTTTATGTTTGTAAAACAGATGGATGACATAAGCAATGAACAATTCTTCGAGAGATGTGCGGATAAAGTAACCAGAGGACATAATACGAAGTTAAGCAAGGAACTTGTGAAAAGAAAATAAGATGTAAAAAAAAAAATACATTTAAAGTGTAAGAATAATGGACGAATGGAACAAAAATGACTTAGGACGTGGATAACGCGGACACCGTATACATATGAAAATTTTTTATGATGATAGAATATGTTCAGGGGATGTGGTCCCCACGGATGTAAAACTCCCTCCCCGTACAGTACAAATAAGTAATGACGTAGAGTGGCCATGATATCCCCCAGCAGGAGTGGAATATGATGTAAATGTATCCTAGTTTCATCTCGACTATTTGGAAAGATTAGCTAGCATGAATTCTGTTGTTATATCAAATACATATATTACCTACCCTTACAATGATCTCTCTATATTTTTCCCTGATACTCTTAACCCTTCTTTGAAAAACCCCAAAGAATTCTTTGAATAAGGTGTAATCAAGTAAATGTCAAGTAAATGGCTGCCCATATAAATAAGTGTTTGTGTTTAGTGTTTACCATCGAAATTTCGTCTTACAATTGGCGAAATTGTATATATATATATATATATATATATATATATATATATATATATATATAGGGGATAGGGGAGAAAGAATACTTCCCACGTATTCCCTGCGTGTCGTAGAAGGCGACTAAAAGGGAAGGGAGCGGGGGGCTGGAAATCCTCCCCTCTCTCTTTTTTTTTTTTTCCCAAAGGAAGGAACAGAGAAGGGGGCTGGATGAGGATGTTTCCTCAGAGGCCCAGTCCTCTGTTCTTAACGCTACCTCGCTGACGCGGGAAATGGCGAATAGTATGAAAGCAAGTTGTCAGAATCAGTGAAAAGTTTTTATCGAGGATGTAAGGCATGTGTACGTGTAGGAAGAGAGGAAAGTGATTGGCTCTCAGTGAATGTAGGTTTGCGGCAGGGGTGTGTGATGTCTCCATGGCTGTTTAATTTGTTTATGGATGGGGTTGTTAGGGAGGTGAATGCAAGAGTTTTGGAAAGAGGGGCAAGTATGAAGTCTGTTGGGGATGAGAGAGCTTGGGAAGTGAGTCAGTTGTTGTTCGCTGATAATACAGCGCTGGTGGCTGATTCATGTGAGAAACTGCAGAAGCTGGTGACTGAGTTTGGTAAAGTGTGTGAAAGAAGAAAGTTAAGAGTAAATGTGAATAAGAGCAAGGTTATTAGGTACAGTAGGGTTGAGGGTCAAGTCAATTGGGAGGTGAGTTTGAATGGAGAAAAACTGGAGGAAGTGAAGTGTTTTAGATATCTGGGAGTGGATCTGGCAGCGGATGGAACCATGGAAGCGGAAGTGGATCATAGGGTGGGGGAGGGGGCGAAAATTCTGGGAGCCTTGAAGAATGTGTGGAAGTCGAGAACATTATCTCGGAAAGCAAAAATGGGCATGTTTGAAGGAATAGTGGTTCCAACAATGTTGTATGGTTGCGAGGCGTGGGCTATGGATAGAGTTGTGCGCAGGAGGATGGATGTGCTGAAAATGAGATGTTTGAGGACAATGTGTGGTGTGAGGTGTTTGATCGAGTAAGTAACGTAATGGTAAGAGAGATGTGTGGAAATAAAAAGAGCGTGGTTGAGAGAGCAGAAGAGGGTGTTTTGAAATGGTTTGGGCACATGGAGAGAATGAGTGAGGAAAGATTGACCAAGAGGATATATGTGTCGGAGGTGGAGGGAACGAGGAGAAGAGGGAGACCAAATTGGAGGTGGAAAGATGGAGTGAAAAAGTTTTTGTGTGATCGGGGCCTGAACATGCAGGAGGGTGAAAGGAGGGCAAGGAATAGAGTAAATTGGAGCGATGTTGTATACCGGGGTTGACGTGCTGTCAGTGGATTGAATCAGGGCGTGTGAAGCGTCTGGGGTAAACCATGGAAAGCTGTGTAGGTGTGTATATTTGCGTGTGTGGACGTATGTATATACATGTGTATGGGGGTGGGTTGGGCCATTTCTTTCGTCTGTTTCCTTGCGCTACCTCGCAAACGCGGGAGACAGCGACAAAAAAGAATATTTATATATATATATATATATATATATATATATATATATATATATATATATATATATATATATATATATATATATATATATATATTTTTTTTTTTTTTTTGCTTTGTGGGTTGGGCCATTTCTTTCGTCTGTTTCCTTGCGCTACCTCGCAAACGCGGGAGACAGCGACAAAAAAAGAAAATATATATATATATATATATATATATATATATATATATATATATATATATATATATAAATTTTTTTTTTTGTTCTTTGCTTTGTCGCTGTCTCCCGCGTTTGCGAGGTAGCGCAAGGAAACAGACGAAAGAAATGGCCCAACCCACCCCCATACACATGTATATACATACGTCCACACACGCAAATATACATACCTACACGGCTTTCCATGGTTTACCCCAGACGCTTCACATGCCTTGATTCAATCCACTGACAGCACGTCAACCCCGGTATACCACATCGCTCCAGTTCACTCTATTCCTTGCCCTCCTTTCACCCTCCTGCATGTTCAGGCCCCGATCACACAAAATCTTTTTCACTCCATCTTTCCACCTATATATTCCTATGAGTCCACGGGGAAAATGAAACACGAAAAGTTCCCAAGAGCACTTTCGTGTAATAATCACATCATCAGGTGAGACACAATAGAGATATATAACAGTCAGTTGATATACATCGAAGAAAAGAAGCTAGGACGCAATTTGGTAAACATGTGATTGTCCAAAACATACAACGAGTGTTCATAAACTTATCATTTTACAAATCTTATCAACAATAAAGTTATCTAATTTGTACAGACCATCACTAATATTAAGATTATAATTCTTTGTGCATTTGATGATAGAAGATTCAATGATATTTCTCTTGGTAATAGAGTTAGAATTAACAACTGAGATGGCGTTACTCCAGTCAATACAATGATCATAGTTTTTAACATGATTAAACAAGGCTTTTGATTCTTGTCCCGTTCTTAAACTATATTTATGGTGCTTGATGCTAAAGCTGTGTAGGTTCAATAACCTACACAGTTCAATAAAAGACTGTGTATTTCAATTTAATGGAGATTATTATGCTAAAAATTTGGTATGGCAATGGGTAACCCTCTTTCACCTGTACTAAGTAATCTTTATATGGAATTTTTTGAAACAAAATTACTAAAGGATATCTTACCTTCTAATGCAATTTGGTTTAGGTATGTAAATGATGTTCTTTGTGTTTTGGCCAACAAATGAAAATTTACATATATTTCTCCCCTTACTTAACAATTTAGTACCTTCCATCAAGTTTACTCTAGAAAATGAAAATAATTGTATGTTACCATTTTTAGATTGCATGATCCATAGACAAGTAAACAAGTTTAAGTTCAGCATATACAGAAAACCCACCAATGTATGCTCATATATCCATTATTACTCATCTCAACATGACAGAGTTAAATTATCATCATTTCAATCTATGTTCCCTAGGGCATTACGTATTTGCAGTCCAGAGTTTATTGATGATGAGTTTGAGAAGATATATTCTATTGGATCTAAGTTAAAGTACCCTAGATCTTTCATTGATAAATCCCTTAAGTTAGCAAAGAAATCATTTTATAGAGTTGAGCCCAAACTTCCCATTGACACCAAGAATCTTTTAGTTCTCCCTTTTAATAATAATTTTACTTTGCTTCCCATGTTGCTTAAATCCTTTAATGTAAATGTTGCCTTTAGCAACAATAATACTATAATGAATATCTTAATCAGGAATTCACCAGAAAATTCTCTTGGTTGCATCTATAAAGTTCCATGTGGAAACTGTGATAAATTTTATGTTGGTCAGACTGGTAAGGATCTTTCTGTTAAACTTAAGCAACATAAATATAGTTTAAGAACGGGACAAGAATCAAAAGCCTTGTTTAATCATGTTAAAAACTATGATCATTGTATTGACTGGAGTAACACCATCTCAGTTGTTAACTCTAACTCAATTACCAAGAGAAATATCATTGAATCCTCTATTATTAAATACACAAAGAATTATAATCTTAATATTAGTGATGGTCTGTACAAATTAGATAACATTTGTTGTTGATAAGATTTGTAAAATGATAAGTTTATGAACGCTCGTTGTTTGTTTTGGACAATCACATGTTTACCAAATTGCGTCCTAGCTTCTTCTCTTCGATGTATATCAACTGACTGTTATATTTCTCTCTTGTGTCAACCCTGATGATGTGATTATTACACGAAAGTGCACTTGGGAACGCGGGAGACAGCGACGAAGAAAAATAATTAAATAATTAAATAGATAGAATATATATATATATATATATATATATATATATATATATATATATATATATATATATATATATATATATATATATATATATATATATATATATATATATATATATATATATATATATATGAAAGCCGGCAAGGCAGCAGGTTTGGATGGTATTGCAGTGGAATTTATTAAAAAAGGGGGTGACTGTATTGTTGACTGGTTGGTAAGGTTATTTAATGTATGTATGACTCATGGTGAGGTGCCTAAGGATTGGCGGAATGCGTGCATAGTGCCATTGTACAAAGGCAAAGGGGATAAGAGTGAGTGCTCAAATTACAGAGGTATAAGTTTGTTGAGTATTCCTGGTAAATTATATGGGAGGATATTGATTGAGAGGGTGAAGGCATGTACAGAGCATCAGATTGGGGAAGAGCAGTGTGGTTTCAGAAGTGGTAGAGGATGTGGGGATCAGGTGTTTGCTTTGAAGAATGTATGTGAGAAATACTTAGAAAAGCAAAAGGATTTGTATGTAGCATTTATGGATCTGGAGAAGGCATATGATAGAGTTGATAGAGATGCTCTGTGGAAGGTATTAAGAATATATGGTGTGGGAGGAAAGTTGTTAGAAGCAGTGAAAAGTTTTTATCGAGGATGTAAGGCATGTGTAGGTGTAGGAAGAGAGGAAAGTGATTGGTTTTCAGTGAATGTAAGTTTGCGGCAGGGGTGTGTGATGTCTCCATGGTTGTTTAATTTGTTTATGGATGGGGTTGTTAGGGAGGTAAATGCAAGAGTTTTGGAAAGAGGGGCAAGTATGAAGTCTGTTGGGGATGAGAGAGCTTGGGAAGTGAGTCAGTTGTTGTTCGCTGATGATACACCGCTGGTGGCTGATTCATGTGAGAAACTGCAGAAGCTGGTGACTGAGTTTGGTAAAGTGTGTGGAAGAAGAAAGTTAAGGGTAAATGTGAATAAGAGCAAGGTTATTAGGTACAGTAGGGTTGAGGGTCAAGTCAATTGGGAGGTGAGTTTGAATGGAGAAAAACTGGAGGAAGTGAAGTGTTTTAGATATCTGGGAGTGGATCTGGCAGCGGATGGAACCATGGAAGCGGAAGTGGATCATAGGGTGGGGGAGGGGGCGAAAATTCTGGGGGCCTTGAAGAATGTGTGGAAGTCGAGAACATTATCTCGGAAAGCAAAAATGGGTATGTTTGAAGGAATAGTGGTTCCAACAATGTTGTATGGTTGCGAGGCGTGGGCTATGGATAGAGTTGTGCGCAGGAGGATGGATATGCTGGAAATGAGATGTTTGAGGACAATGTGTGGTGTGAGGTGGTTTGATCGAGTGAGTAATGTAAGGGTAAGAGAGATGTGTGGAAATAAAAAGAGCGTGGTTGAGAGAGCAGAAGAGGGTGTTTTGAAGTGGTTTGGGCACATGGAGAGAATGAGTGAGGAAAGATTGACCAAGAGGATATATGTGTCGGAGGTGGAGGGAACGAGGAGAAGAGGGAGACCAAATTGGAGGTGGAAAGATGGATTGAAAAAGATTTTGTGTGATCGGGGCCTGAACATGCAGGAGGGTGAAAGGAGGGCAAGGAATAGAGTGAATTGGAGCGATGTTGTATACCGGGGTTGACGTGCTGTCAGTGGATTGAATCAAGGCATGTGAGGCGTCTGGTTTAAACCATGGAAAGCTGTGTAGGTATGTATATTTGCGTGTGTGGACGTATGTATATACATGTGTATGGGGGGGGGGGGTTGGGCCATTTCTTTCGTCTGTTTCCTTGCGCTACCTCGCAAACGCGGGAGACAGCGTCAAAGTATAATAAAAAATATAATATATATATATATATATATATATATATATATATATATATATATATATATATATATATATATATATATATATATATATATGTTTCTTTTTTTCTTTCAAATTATTCGCCATCTCCCGCGTTAGCAACGTAGCGTTAAGAACAGAGGACTGGGCCTCTGAGGGAATATCCTCACCTGGCCCCCTTCTCTGTTCCTTCTTTTGGAAAAATGAAAAAAAAAAAAAACAAGAGGGGAGGATTTCCAGCCCCCCGTTCCCTCCCCTTTTAGTCGTCTTCTACGACACGCAGGGAATACGTGGGAAGTATTCTTTCTCCCCTATCCCCAGGGATGATATATATATATATATATATATATATATATATATATATATATATATATATATATATATATATATATATATATATATATAAACATTATTTATTTATATTTTGCTTTGTCGCTGTCTCGCGCGTTTGCGAGGTAGCGCAAGGAAACAGACGAAAGAAATGGCCCAACCCACCCCCATACACATGTATATACATACACGTCCACACACTCAAATATACATACCTATACATCTCAATGTACACATATGTATACACACACAGACACATACATATATACCCATGCACCCAATTCACACTGTCTGCCTTTATTCATTCCTATCGCCACCTCGCCACACATGGAATACCATCCCCCTCCCCCCTCATGTGTGCGAGGTAGCGCTAGGAAAAGACAACAAAGGCCCCATTCGTTCACACTCAGTCTCTAGCTGTCATGCAATAATGCCCGAAACCACAGCTCCCTTTCCACATCCAGGCCCCACACTACTTTCCATGGTTTACCCCAGACGCTTCACATGCCCTGATTAAATCCACTGACAGCACGTCAACCCCTGTATACCACATCGATCCAATTCACTCTATTACTTGCCCGCCTTTCACCCTCCTGCATGTTCAGGCCCCGATCACTCAAAATCTTTTTCAGTCCATCTTTCCACCTCCAATTTGGTCTCCCACTTCTCCTCGTTCCCTCCACCTCCGACACATATATCCTCTTGGTCAATCTTTCCTCACTCATTCTCTCCATGTGCCCAAACCATTTCAAAACACCCTCTTCTGCTCTCTCAACCACGCTCTTTTTATTTCCACACATCTCTCTTACCCTTACATTACTTACTCGATCAAACCACCTCATACCACACATTGCCCTCAAACATCTCATTTCCAGCACATCCACCCTCCTGGGCACAACTCTATCATAGCCCACGCCTCGCAACCATACAACATTGTTGGAACCACTATTCCTTCAAACATACCCATTTTTGCTTTCCGAGATAATGTTCTCGACTTCCACACATTCTTCAAGGCTCCCAGGATTTTCGCCCCCTCCCCCACCCTATGATTCACTTCCGCTTCCATGGTTCCATCCGCTGCCAGATCCACTCCCAGATATCTAAAACACTTTACTTCCTCCAGTTTTTCTCCATTCAAACTTACCTCCCAATTGACTTGACCCTCAACCCTACTGTACCTAATAACCTTGCTCTTATTCACATTTACTCTTAACTTTCTTCTTTCACACACTTTACCAAACTCAGTCACCAGCTTCTGCAGTTTCTCACATGAATCAGCCACCAGCGCTGTATCATCAGCGAACAACAACTGACTCACTTCCCAAGCTCTCTCATTCACAACAGACTTCATACTTGCCCCTCTTTCCAAAATCTTGCATTCACCTCCCTGACAACCCCATCCATAAACAAATTAAACAACCATGGAAACATCACACACCCCTGCCGCAAACCTACATTCGCTGAGAACCAATCACTTTCCTTTCTTCCTACACGCACACATGCCTTACATCCTCGATAAAAACTTTTCACTGCTTCTATATATATATATATATATATATATATATATATATATATTTATTTTGCTTTGTCGCTGTCTCCCGCGTGAGCGAGGTAGTGCAAGGAAACAGACGAAAGAATGGCCCAACCCACCCACATACACATGTATATACATACGCGTCTACACACGCAAATATACATACCTATACATCTCAACGTATACACATATATACACACACAGACATATACATATTTACACATGTACATAATTCATACTGGCTGCCTTTATTCATTCCCATTGCCACCTCGCCACACATGAAATAACAACAACCTCCCCCCTCGTGTGTGCGAGGAAGCGCTAAGAAAAGACAAGAAAGGCCACATTCGTTCACACTCGGTCTCTAGCTGTCATTTGATAATGCACCGAAACCACAGCTCCCTTTCCACATCCAGGCCCCACAGAACTTTCAGTGGTTTTACTCCAGACGCTTCACATGCCCTGGTTCAATCCATTGTCAGCACGTCGACCCCGGTATACCACATCGTTCTAATTCACTCTATTCCTTGCACGCCGTTCACCCTCCTGCATGTTCAGGCCCCGATCACTCAAAATCTTTTTCACTCCATCTTTCCACCTCCAATTTGGTCTCCCACTTCTCGTTCCCTTCACCTCTGACACATATATACTTCTTGGTCAATCTTTCCTCACTCATTCTCTCCATGTGACCAAACCATTTCAAAATACCATTTTCTGCTCTCTCAACCACACTCTTTTTATTACCACACATCTCTCTTACCCTATTATTACATACTCGATCAAAACACCTCACACCACATATTGTCCTCAAACATTTCATTTCCAGCACATGCACACTCCTCCGCACAACTCTATCCATAGCCCACGCCTCGCAACCATATAACATTGTTGGAACCATTCCTTCAAACATACCCATGTTTGCTTTCCGAGATAATGTTCTCGACTCCATACATTCTTCAAGGCTTCCAGAATTTTCGTCCCCTCCCCCACCCTATGATTCACTTCCGCTTCCATGGTTCCATCTGCTGCCAAATCCACTCCCAGATATCTAAAACACTCCACTTTCTCCAGTTTTTCTCCTTTCAAACTTACCTCCCAATTGAATTCACCCTCAACACCACTGTACCTAATTACCTTGCTCTTATTCACAGTTAGTCTCAACTTTCTTCTTTCACACACTTTACCAAACTGAGTCACCAGCTTCTGCAGTTTCTCACATGAATCAGCCACCAGCGCTTTATCATCAGCGAACAACAACTGACTCACTTCCCAAGCTCTCTCATCCATAAGAGACTGCATACTTGCCCCTCTTTCCAAAACTCTTGCATTCACCTCCCTAACAACCCCATCCATAAACAAATTAAACAACCATGGAGACATCACACACCCCTGTCGCAAACTTTCATTCACCGAGAACTAATCACTTTCCTCTCTTCCTACACCTACACATGCCTTACATCCTCGATAAAAGCTTTTCTCTGCTTCTAACAACTTGCCTCCCACACCATATATTCTTGATACCTTCCACATAGCGTCTCTATCAAATCTATCATATGCCTTTTCCAGATCCATGAATAGTACATACAAATCCATTTGCTTTTCTAGGTATTTTTCACATACACTCTTCAAAGCAAACACCTGATCCACACATCCTCTACCACTTCTGAAACCACTCTGCTCTTCCCCAATTTGATGCTCTGTACATGCCTTCACCCTCTCAATCAATACCCTCCCATATGATTTACTAGGAATACTCAACAAACTTATACCTCTTTAATTTGAGCACTCACTCTTATCCCCTTTGCCTTTGTACAGTGGCACTATGCAAGCATTCCGCCAATCCTCAGGCACCTCACCATGAGTCATACATACATTAAATAACCTTACCAACCAGTCAACCATACAGTAACCCCCCTTTTTAATACATTGCAATGCAATACCATCCAAACCCGCTGCCTTGCCGGTTTTCATCTTCCGCAAAGCTTTCACTGCCTTTTCCCTATTTACCAAATCATTTTCCCTAACCCTCTCACTTTGCACACCACCTCAATCAAAACACCCTATATCTGCCACTCTATCATCAAACACATTCAACAAACCTTCAAAATACTAACTCCATCTCCTCACATCACCACTACTTGTTATCACCTCCCCATTAGCCCCCTTCACTGAAGTTCCTATTTGTTCCCTTGCCTTACGCACTTTATTTACCTCCTTCCAAAACATCTTTTTATTCTCCCTAAAATTTAATTATACTCTCTCACATCAACTCTCATTTGCGCTCTTTTTCACCTCTTGCACTTTTCTCTTGACCTCCTGCCTCTTTCTTTTATACATCTCCCACTCATTTGCATTATTTCCCTGAAAAATCGTCCAAATGCCTCTTTCTTCTCTTTCACTAATAATCTTCATCCCACCATTCACTACCCTTTCGAATCTGTCCAACTCCTACGCTTCTCATGCCACAAGCATGCCATCACTCCATCTTTCCACCTCCAATCTGGTCTCCCACTTCTCCTCGTTCCCTCCACCTCCGACACATATATCCTCTTGGTCAATCTTTCCTCATTCATTCTGTCCATGTGCCCAAACCACTTCAAAACACCCTCTTCTGCTCTCTCAACCACGCTCTTTTTATTTCCACACATCTCTCTTACCCTTATATTACTTACTCGATCAAACCACCTCACACCACATATTGTCCTCAAACGTCTCATTTCCAGCACATCCACCCTCCTGCGCACAACTCTATCCATAGCCCACGCCTCGCAACCATACAACATTGTTGGAACCACTATTCCTTCAAACATACCCATTTTAGCTTTCGGAGATAATGTTCTCGACTTCCAAACATTCTTCAAGGCTCCCAGAATTTTCGCCCCCTCCCCCACCCTATGATTCACTTCCGCTTCCATGGTTCCATCCGCTGCCAGATCCACTCCCAGATATCTAAAACACTCCACTTTCTCCAGGTTTCTCCATTCAAACTTACCTCCCAATTGACTTGACCCTCAACCCTATTGTACCTGATAACCTTGCTCTTATTCACAGTTACTCTTAACTTTCTTCTTTCACACACTTTAACAAACTCAGTCACCAGCTTCTGCAGTTTCTGACATGAATCAGCCACCAGCGCTTTATCATCAGCGAACAACAACTGACTCACTTCCCAAGCTCTCTCATCCACAACAGACTTCATACTTGCCCCTCTTTCCAAAACTTTTGCATTCACCTCCCTAACAACCCAATCCATAAACAAATTAAACAACCATGGAGACATCACACACCCCTGTCGCAAACTCTCATTCACCGAGAACTAATCACTTTCCTCTCTTCCTACACCTACACATGCCTTACATCCTCGATAAAAGCTTTTCTCTGCTTCTAACAACTTGCCTCCCACAACATATATTCTTGATACCTTCCACATAGCGTCTCTATCAAATCTATCATATGCCTTTTCCAGATCCATGAATAGTACATACAAATCCATTTGCTTTTCTAGGTATTTTTCACACACACTCTTCAAAGCAAACACCTGATCCACACATCCTCTACCACTTCTGAAACCACTCTGCTCTTCCCCAATTTGATGCTCTGTACATGCCTTCACCCTCTCAATCAATACCCTCCCATATGATTTACTAGGAATACTCAACAAACTTATACCTCTGTAATTTGAGCACTCACTCTTATCCCCTTTGCCTTTGTACAATGGCACTATGCAAGCATACCGCCAATCCCCAGGCACCTCACCATGAATCATACATACATTAAATAACCTTACCAAGCAGTCAACAATACAGTCACCCCCTTTTTTAACAAATTCCACTGCAATACCATCCAAACCTGCTGCCTTGCCGGCTTTCATCTTCCGGAAAGCTTTTACTACCTCTTTTCTTTTCACCAAATCATTTTCCCTAACCCTCTCACTTTGCACACCACCTCGACCAAAACACCCTATATCTGCAACTCTGTCATCAAACACATTCAACAAACCTTCAAAATACTCACTCCATCTCCTTCTCATATCACCACTATTTGTTATCACCTCCCCATTAGCCCCCTTCACTGAAGTTCCCATTTGTTCCCTTGTCTAACGCACTTTATTTACCTTCTTCCAAAACATCTTTTTATTCTCTCTAAAATTTAATGATGCTCTCTCACCCCAACTCTCATTTGCCCTCTTTTTCACCTCTTGCACCTTTCTCATGACCTCCTGCCTATTTCTTTTATATATCTCCCACTCATTTTCCTTTTTTCCCTGCAAAAATCGTCCAAATGCCTCTCTCTTCCCATTCACTAATAATCTTACTTCTTCATCCCACCACTCACTACCCTTTCTAATCAATCCACCTTCCATGCTTCTCATGTCACAATCATCTTTTGCGCAAGCCATCACTGCTTCCCTAAATACATCCCATTCCTCCCCCACTCCCCTTACCTCCTTTGTTCTCACCTTTTTCCATTCTGTTCTCACTCTCTCCTGGTACTTCCTCACACAAGTCTCCTTCTCAAGCTCACTTGACCTCACCACTCTCTTCACCCCAACATTCTCTCTTCTTTTCTGGAAACCCATACAAATCTTCACCTTCGCCTTCACAAGATCATGATCAGACATCCCCCAGTTGCACCTCTCAGTACATTAACATCCAAAAGTCTCTCTTTCGCGCGGCTATCAATTAACACGTAATCCAATAACGCTCTCTGGCAATCTCTCATACATACATATGTATACTTATGTATATCTCGCTTTTTAAACTAGATATTCCCAATCACCAGTTCTTTTTCAGCACATAGATCTACAAGCTCTTCACCATTTCCATTTACAACACTGAACACCCCATGTATACCAAATATTCCCTCAACTGCCACATTACACACCTCTGAATTCAAATCACCCATCACTATAACCCGGTCTCGTGCATCAAAACCACAAGCACACTCATTCAGCTGATCCCAAAACACTTGCATCTCATGATCCTTCTTCTCATGGCCAGGTGCATATGCACCGATAAACACCCATCTCTCTCCATCAACTTTCAGTTTTACCCATTTCAATCTAGAGTTTACTTTCTTTCACTCTATCACATACTCCCACAACTCCTGTTTCAGGAGTAGTGGTACTCCTTCCCTTGCTCTTGTCCTCTCACTAACCCCTGACTTTACTCCCAAGACATTCCCAAACCACTCTTCCCCTTTACCCTTGAGCTTCGTTTCACTCAGAGCCAAAACATCCAGGTTCCTTTCCTCAAACATACTACCTATCTCTCCTTTTTTCTCTTCTTGGTTACATCCACACACATTTAGACACCCTAATCTGAGCCTTCGAGGAGGATGAGCACTCCCCGCGTGACTCCTTCTTATGTTTCCCCTTTTAGAAAGTTCGAATACAAGGAGGGGAGGGTTTCTGGCCCCCCGCTCCCGTCCCCTTTAGTCGCCTTCTACGACACATGAGGAATGCGTGGGAAGTATTCTTTCTCCCCTATCCCCAGGGATGATATATACATATATATATATATATATATATATATATATATATATATATATATATATATATATATATATATATATATATATATATATATATATATATATATATATATGTAGCTTAGACATTGAAGCTTATCGATACAGTGGTTAAATTGATGAGAACTGCTATTGACGTTTGTGTAAATAAATTATACATTTCCTTTTTTCCATAGCCAGAGGTTGAACCATTATGTGACATTCATTTTTTTCATTCATTTCAAGCTAGAAGTTTCAGTATTCTAAATTGTTTCTTACATTTTTCATATGTATATATATGTATGTGTGTGTGTGTGTATATGTGCGTGTGTATGTGTATGTGTGTGTATGTGTATGTGTATATATATATGTATATTATCCCTGGGGATAGGGGTGAAAGAATACTTCCCACGTATTCCTCGCGTGTCGTAGAAAGCGACTAGAGGGGACGGGAGCGGGGGGTCAGAAATCCTCCCCTCCTTGTATTAACTTTCTAAAATGGGAAACAGAAGAAGGAGTCACGCGGGGAGTGCTCATCCTCCTCGAAGGCTCAGAGTGGGGTGCCTAAATGTGTGTGGATGTAACCAAGATGTGAAAAAAGGAGAGATAGGTAGTATGTTTGAGGAAAGGAACCTGGATGTTTTGGCTCTGAGTGAAACGAAGCTCAAGGGTAAAGGGGAAGAGTGGTTTGGGAATGTCTGGGGAGTAAAGTCAGGGGTTAGTGAGAGGACAAGAGCAAGGGAAGGAGTAGCAATACTCCTGAAACAGGAGTTGTGGGAGTATGTGATAGAGTGTAAGAAAGTAAATTCTCGATTAATATGGGTAAAACTGAAAGTTGATGGAGAGAGGTGGGTGATTATTGGTGCATATGCACCTGGGCATGAGAAGAAAGATCAAGAGAGGCAAGTGTTTTGGGAGCAGCTGAATGAGTGTGTTAGTGGTTTTGATGCACGAGACCGGGTTATAGTGATGGGTGATTTGAATGCAAAGGTGAGTAATGTGGCAGTTGAGGGAATAATTGGTATACATGGGGTGTTCAGTGTTGTAAATGGAAATGGTGAAGAGCTTGTAGATTTATGTGCTGAAAAAGGACTGATGATTGGGAATACCTGGTTTAAAAAGCGAGATATACATAAGTATACTTATGTAAGTAGGAGAGATGGCCAGAGAGCGTTATTGGATTACGTGTTTATTGACAGGCGTGCGAAAGAGAGACTTTTGGATGTTAATGTGCCGAGAGGTGCAACTGGAGGGATGTCTGATCATTATCTTGTGGAGGCTAAGGTGAAGATTTGTATGGGTTTTCAGAAAAGAAGAGTGAATGTTGGGGTGAAGAGGGTGGTGAGAGTAAGTGAGCTTGAGAAGGAGACTTGTGTGAGGAAGTACCAGGAGAGACTGAGTACAGAATGGAAAAAGGTGAGAACAATGGAAGCAAGGGGAGTGGGGGAGGAATGGGATGTATTTAGGGAGTCAGTGATGGATTGCGCAAAAGATGCTTGTGGCATGAGAAGAGTGGGAGGTGGGTTGATTAGAAAGGGTAGTGAGTGGTGGGATGAAGAAGTAAGAGTATTAGTGAAAGAGAAGAGAGAGGCATTTGGACGATTTTTGCAGGGAAAAAATGCAATTGAGTGGGAGATGTATAAAAGAAAGAGACAGGAGGTCAAGAGAAAGGTGCAAGAGGTGAAAAAAAGGGCAAATGAGAGTTGGGGTGAGAGAGTATCATTAAATTTTAGGGAGAATAAAAAGATGTTCTGGAAGGAGGTAAATAAAGTGCGTAAGACAAGGGAGCAAATGGGAACTTCAGTGAAGGGCGCAAATGGGGAGGTGATAACAAGTAGTGGTGATGTGAGAAGGAGATGGAGTGAGTATTTTGAAGGTTTGTTGAATGTGTTTGATGATAGAGTGGCAGATATAGGGTGTTTTGGTCGAGGTGGTGTGCAAAGTGAGAGGGTTAGGGAAAATGATTTGGTAAACAGAGAAGAGTTAGTGAAAGCTTTGCGGAAGATGAAAGCCGGCAAGGCAGCAGGTTTGGATGGTATTGCAGTGGAATTTATTAAAAAAGGGGGTGACTGTATTGTTGACTGGTTGGTAAGGTTATTTAATGTATGTATGACTCATGGTGAGGTGCCTGAGGATTGGCGGAATGCGTGCATAGTGCCATTGTACAAAGGCAAAGGGGATAAGAGTGAGTGCTCAAATTACAGAGGTATAAGTTTGTTGAGTATTCCTGGTAAATTATATGGGAGGGTATTGATTGAGAGGGTGAAGGCATGTACAGAGCATCAGTTTGGGGAAGAGCAGTGTGGTTTCAGAAGTGGTAGAGGATGTGTGGATCAGGTGTTTGCTTTGAAGAATGTATGTGAGAAATACTTAGAAAAGCAAATGGATTTGTATGTAGCAATTATGGATCTGGAGAAGGCATATGATAGAGTTGATAGAGATGCTTTGTGGAAGGTATTAAGAATATATGGTGTGGGAGGAAAGTTGTTAGAAGCAGTGAAAAGTTTTTATCGAGGATGTAAGGCATGTGTACGTGTAGGAAGAGAGGAAAGTGATTGGTTCTCAGTGAATGTAGGTTTGCGGCAGGGGTGTGTGATGTCTCCATGGTTGTTTAATTTGTTTATGGATGGGGTTGTTAGGGAGGTAAATGCAAGAGTTTTGGAAAGAGGGGCAAGTATGAAGTCTGTTGGGGATGAGAGAGCTTGGGAAGTGAGTCAGTTGTTGTTCGCTGATGATACAGCGCTGGTGGCTGATTTATGTGAGAAACTGCAGAAGCTGGTGACTGAGTTTGGTAAAGTGTGTGGAAGAAGAAAGTTAAGAGTAAATGTGAATAAGAGCAAGGTTATTAGGTACAGTAGGGTTGAGGGTCAAGTCAATTGGGAGGTGAGTTTGAATGGAGAAACCTGGAGGAAGTGAAGTGTTTTAGATATCTGGGAGTGGATCTGGCAGCGGATGGAACCATGGAAGCGGAAGTGGATCATAGGGTGGGGGAGGGGGCGAAAATTCTGGGGGCCTTGAAGAATGTGTGGAAGTCGAGAACATTATCTCGGAAAGCAAAAATGGGTATGTTTGAAGGAACAGTGCTTCCAACAATGTTGTATGGTTGCGAGGCGTGGGCTATGGATAGAGTTGTGCGCAGGAGGATGGATGTGCTGGAAATGAGATGTTTGAGGACAATGTGTGGTGTGAGGTGGTTTGATCGAGTGAGTAACGTAAGGGTAAGAGGGATGTGTGGAAATAAAAAGAGCGTGGTTGTGAGAGCAGAAGAGGGTGTTTTGAAGTGGTTTGGGCACATGGAGAGAATGAGTGAGGAAAGATTGACCAAGAGGATATATGTGTCGGAGGTGGAGGGAACGAGGAGAAGAGGGAGACCAAATTGGAGGTGGAAAGATGGAGTGAAAAAGATTTTGTGTGATCGGGGCCTGAACATGCAGGAGGGTGAAAGGAGGGCAAGGAATAGAGTGAATTGAAGCGATGTGGTATACCGGGGTTGACGTGCTGTCAGTGGATTGAATCAAGGCATGTGAAGCGTCTGGGGTAAACCATGGAAAGCTGTGTAGGTATGTATATTTGCGTGTGTGGACGTATGTATATACATGTGTATGGGGGGGGGGGTTGGGCCATTTTCTTTCGTCTGTTTCCTTGCGCTACCTCGCAAACGGGAGAGACAGCGACAAAGTATAAAAAAAAAAAAAAAAAAAATATATATATATATATATGCTGGAAGAAGTTAGCTAGTAAATAGCTTTTCTGATCTTGAATACATCTTTGCAGTGTGATATGACTGGAATATAGCTACTGTAACACCAATTCTAAAAAAAAAAAAAAAAAAGTGCGATAGAAAAATGTCCATAGAAGTATTATCCCATCAGCCTTATTTCAGGTCTAGGTGAAGTATTGCAACCAATAATAAGAGACAGAATCGTCATATTTTTAGATGATACCAGACTGATAACTGACCATTACCAGGGCTTTCGAGATGAGAGGACGAGGATGTTTAATGAGTTTCGTTGAATCCTTTCGTCTTATCTATAACATCTCGGACTCCACAACAATACCCTTAGCTGTTATATATTTGGATTTCGACAAAATCTTCGATAAAGCACCACTCTGACAGAGTGATAAGTAAAAGCAAAACCCCGGGTATACGGGGGATCGAACTCACTCATGGATTGCGAAATAATTCTGAGAAAGGAAATAGAAAAACGACATTAAATGTGGTATAGTCTTACTGGCTTCATGTGTATGTCGAGTAGAGTTCCACAAGGTTTAGTTCTGGTACCCATATTTTCCATCGTCTATATCAGTGACGTCGAGACAAGACTCATCAATCACAACCTCGAATTTTGCCGTCGACTCGAGATAAGGAGACACAGCCGACTCAGAAGGGTAGACTTGCCTGAAAATTCAGATGGATCCAGACAGACCAAGACAGTGGTCAGAGACGTGGAAAATGAATTTCAACGTAACAAGGTACTGACACTTTGGCGCCCAAACTATAAATCACGGATAGGATATGCTTGGTAAACCATTTTCAAAAGTTAAAGAGGAAAAAGAACCTTGGAATGATTATTAATGACCTTAATTGAGGTAGATAATGTCAAGCTACGTATCATATAGCCAACATATCGTCGAACTTCGTTATCAAGACATGTAAACAACAAATACTTACTCTTTATAACGTCCTGGTCAAACCTCACTTGGAATTAGCTGTTTGATTCTGGTAGTAAGGCGTGATCAACGATGAAGTTGAGCCAGAAAGGATTTGGGAGACGAACAAAACAAATTAATCCCTTCATGCACATATAAACCTTACGAAGAAAGACTCAAAAGACCTTAGCTCAACTCACTCTCCCTGTCAAGGAGAGTACTCTCCGGGGAGATAACAGAGATGCTCAACATCAGAAACAATGTCGACGACATAAGATACGAAAATCTCACACCTGTAAGCAGAGATGTTAGGGTGTGAAGATGAGAAGAAGGAGAACTAACAGAAACCCAGGCAAAAGCTGTCTCACATACGCCGTGGTTAAGCACTGTATTAAATGCATCCTGATGTTGTAGATTCAAATGTCAACACGTACTAGACATATGATGATTTGATGTCTGTCTTCAGGAAGTAGTGTCTTATATCAAGTATCTTTTCATGTTGTACTTTTATCTTTTATCTTAATCTCTTAAACTTGTTATTCATTTTCAGCATCCAATTCCTAAGCCACGGTCGTCAAACTGATATAAAATCTTGATTTTCCCGTCCATGCTCTTATAGAATTCCCACGGTAATGTGTACCATACTTCTGTCATACACTATGGAGTTTTTCTCATCTTTTTCTTACGGAAGATGAGGAGGAGCCTCATACTTCTTGTTTCTACTTCTCGCCAGGTCTCTTGTTGTTTTGTCCTTCCCATGTACCCCCTTATCACAATCAGTCACTGTTCATAGTTAATAACAATGCGAAGCTATTCCGAACAATTTTTTTCTTCCTTTACGATTACAGTTTTAACACTGATATAAAGGTACAGACATGCTGAATCCATTTAGAATTATAAGTCATCGATGTGTGTGTGTCTGTATATATATATATATATATATATATATATATATATATATATATATATATATATATATATATATATAGTGTGTGTGTGTGTGTGTGTGTGTGTGTGTGTGTGTGTGTGTGTGTGTGTGTGTGTGTGTGTGTGTGTGTGTGTGTGTGTGTGTAAATAGAAAGCTTAAGTCTATGATAAAAATGACGTCTTCTTTGTAGGCTCTCTTAGAGAAAACGTTAATATTAAGGGTAGACCATAAAATGATTAGTTCTCGTAACGTTATGTCACAACTGATCGTTAGATCAACATCCGGTATGTGATATTCGAATTTAAGGTTATATTCATTTGTGCATTCATGTATATATGTACACAAATGCCTAACGACCTAACCGTACACTAAGGGTAGAGAGTTCTGCATGGTAGGGTCCCCATCTCTCGAACTTCCTCTGCTAACATATTATGTTCACAGTTTTTGCAGTCTTATTTCCTCATATAACAAGTTTATCACTTGATTTAATATTATGGCCTGGTTCTATCTTCGTATCATTAGGAGAAATGATCGTTGCTCACGTCAACAATCTGCTGTAAAGACGTTATAAAAGTTGTGATCAAGTGACCCCAGAGTCTTCTTACTTCCTTCAATCTATGGCCTCCAAACTCTCTCGTTGCTCTCCTATGGACCGGCTCCATCATTTCTTTAGCAAATGTTCATATAAAACAGAGTTGTATGGATCATGAGAGAGAGAGAGAGAGAGAGAGAGAGAGAGAGAGAGAGAGAGAGAGAGAGAGAGAGAGAGAGAGAGAGAGAGAGAGAGAGAGAGAGAGAGAGAGAGAGAGAGAGAGAGAGAGAGAGAGAGAGAGAGAGAGAGAGAAATGACACGGAAACACGGTTAACAGTTAAGGTGAAGCAGCCCAGGGACAATGAGCTACTGGAGGTGCAGGATTGTGGTGGGAAAGGTGGGGGAATCAAGTGAGTTAGGGTAAAATGTAGGAGACAGACCTGGCAGGCGTCTCATGCTGCTATTGTAGGCACTGGCTATAAATCAGGGCCACATGGGAGAGGTATGTTGGCTGCCGAGTCTACGTGCAGTAGGTGAGTGTAGCGGGTCTCGTGGGAGCTGTAGTGTGCGGCGGCTGCAGATTTGTGGTTGGGTTACAGGAGTGGCGCGGGCGTGGTCGTATATCCCTCGTTGTTCCAGCTGCCTCTCATGACCGGCGGAGGCGACGTCCCACGCAAGTCCTGCCGAAGGTGGACGTCGAAGACGGGACACCACAAGGAGACCTGCCAGGAAGATGAAAGGTCAGGAGTCACGTAGAAGACCTTTACTGATGGAGGAGGTGCCTGCATGAAGGGCGGCTTGAGCCTGAAGTCACAACTTTGACTCCTGTCCTGCGGGGATGCCCAGGTTTCTGAGGAGCAAGGAAGGTCAGGTTATGAAGGCGGTCTGGGAGGAAAAGCAATTACTAAAGGGATCTTGGGAAGTCGCAGTTGAGTGTCGTAAGCTCTGACTTCATTCCACATTGCTGGCCTGAGCTTAGGTCAACCATAGAGGGTGGACCACCAACCTCATTCCTCTGGAAGTTATGAGGTCACATGAGGTAATACGCTGTAATATACCAGCAATTCAAGTCGCCGTTAGTAAGGCGATACCTCGTAGAGCGACATTCGGTCACTACAGGTTTTTGTGCATCTTGAAGCGCATCAACCAGACTGCAGAATCATATTCCAGTTTTTGTAAAAATCAGGATGTAAAAATTTTGTTAAATTTTTATTTATTCTTACACTTCGTAAAGTATGGCTCTGGCGATAGTGTCAGAACAGTGTCGACTCACACGTCCCTCTCATACATACATTGCTGCAGCTTATCACCTGCTCAGTGATAGTCTTACCAGGTTCTTCTCTCGCTCTGAACCATCCTCATATCTTTAAATCTACTTGGGTTAAACTTCATCGACGATGTGTCTGGCCAACTCTAGAGTTTGTCTAGATCCCCCTTTAAGTTCATGCAATCCTCCTCAATTCTTACTTCCCTCATGAACTTAGCATCATCGGCAAACATGATCAGTCCCTAACGTAGATCTGTTAAGGCAAATGTCCCACGAGTGAATCATACGACTTGCCACAGTGACTTCAACCTTTTTCGAGAAGGATTCTCTGAATTTTTTTTCTTAATTCCTTTCTACATCAAACAAGTCTCTCTTCCTCATTCTTGCCTAAAGGTTTAGCTTCTTTACCATCTTCTTCTGTGGTATATTGTCAAATGTGTTCTGACAGACCTCTTGCACACGGTTGACCAAACCTTCTCTTTTCTCTATACTGGAGCTCAGCCTCTCATACAAGACCAAAAAGTTAATCATGCATGAACTTCCTTCCCTGAAGCTGTGTTGTTTCTCCTTTGCGAGGAGGAGTCATCTGTTTGCTCTCTGATGATATTTTCCAATATCTCATAGACCACATTCGTCAGTTCACTAGTTCAGCCTAAGTTCTTGGTTTTTTATCTTAAGGATAAATATCAAATTTGTCATCTTCCGCTCCCTCTGTCCAGTGACATCTTGAAAACCATTTCGTGCTCATCTTTACACACATTTTCAGCAAGCGAAGAAATTTCATCATTTTCAAGATGGGTCTGTAAGTAATCTGTTTGTCTTAGATAAATTCTTTCCTTTCGTTCTAAAAGTTCCTCCCTCTCCCACATCCCACTCCACCTCACCTCTGTTGGACATATGTTGTCCTCCAGTGTGAAAACCTTGGCAGCTCTCATTCAGCTCCTCGTATATCTTAAATGCGCTACACACTCTCCCCTCTAAATCCCTTTTCCTGATAAGCTGCTCTTTACCTGACATTTTGCTATACATGGACATGTTGTGAAATAGCTCCTGCCTCGTACACAATACGCCTCTCAAAGTTCGTCTCTGCTTCCTGCCATAACGTGACGTCCTGAATTACTACTCTCTTATACTTTTCAAATGCTGACTGGCTGGGTCGCTGCACATACCCTTTCCACAGTACTTTCCTAAGCTCAATCATTTTTGGACATTTCATTGAACCTCACCTCTCTCTTCTTTCAACTTCCCCTCGGTATCTCCAGCTAAAGGCACTCATGTACCTAATCCTTTACTGTAAACATCAAAGAATCTTATATAACAATCACTTGCATCATACTACTGAACTCCATATCCCTGAACACGTTCCCATATAAATCATTTAGGTTTGTGTAGTTTCCACATATGTATCTCTTCTTCCAGTCTAGTTTCATCCCTCCTCTCTTTGTATTTTCGTTTGCCATAACATCAAACTCAAGATCACCTGGTGTGTCATGTGAGATATTCTTAGCTTCACTTGCCATTGTGAGTGTGTGTGTGTGTGTGTGTGTGTGTGTGTGTGTGTGTTTGTGCATGTATGTGTGTACACGTGTGCTTACTTTCACGTACGGTTTTACCGACATATAATGCAGCAGAGGAAGAAAGCAGATTTCTAGACGTTGTCTTCTGTGTCTCATTGAGTCTCTTGATATTTCAACTTCCACCTTCAGTCGTCTGTATAGATCTTGCTTCCTCAGTAGGAATTCGAACCCTTAACCAAATCTATCCTTCCACAGACTCTTCATTCCGTTTTCCTATCCAATTCCCTGAGTAGATATAAATCCTTGAATGCGATATAGATACGTAACTAGAGGTAATGCCATACATGGGAGTTCAATCCTTAAGCCAAGCCTAAAGTAGTTCAAATGCCTCAAAATAATCACCTCCAATGGGTTAAACACTCTTTAGAAATGGATGAACACGCTTAGAATGCATCTAAGCACCAACAGTATTATCAAACTGGCCAGTAATTGCCTAAATAGTCCCTAGAACCGTTTGATCTTCCCTAGGACTCTTTACACCCCCCTAAACCTATCTAAATGCCTTAGAAATGCTTGTAAATCTCCTGAGGTTGTTTAAATAATTCTAGAACTGTGTGAACATCTCCAATACAGATGTCGAAACACACTGTAAACATTTAAAACATTTTTAAAATTGTCTAACTGCCCCAAAACTATTTGAATACCTCTAGGGCTTTCTAAACACTGGGCCTAGAACTGCTAGAAAAAAAACAAAGAATGAGCTAGATATTCTTAGAACTGTCGAAATGCCCTCTAGAACTCTCTAGGTGCTCTTAGGTTAAACTGCATAACCTCCAGAACTGTCTAAGTAGCCCAGAACTGTTTAGATAAACAAACACCTTAGATCCCTTTTAACAGTTTAAACATCATCAGAACAGTTTAAATGTTCCAGGGCTATTTAAACGCCCACGGAATTCTCTAAACACCGGGGAATTACTGAAACATTCCTAGAAATGTTTGGATAATCCTAGAAGTGTGTAAACGCCTCGCGAATGATCTGATTGCCCTAAAGACATCCAGACATGTCTGAAATTATTGTCAAAAATATAAATCTATTGTTTAAACACTTCCCGAGTTGTCTAGCTGACTTAAAACTAGAAAAGTTTAAACATCACAGAATTGTCTCGACACTACAGGAGTTTTTTTCAACACCCTAAAGCTATCAAAACAACATTCAACTACTTTAACATCCCGGAACGACTTAAACGACACAGAGCTGTTTAAACATTCCAATAATTGTCTATAAACATCTGTAAATGTTTGAACACCACAGAGCTGCCTGAACACCACATTGCTTCTCAGATACCCCGAGCAACTGTCTAAGCACATCTTGATTTCTTTAAACAGTCTAGCACAACTGAACTTTTCCTAGAACTGCCTGATCACCCATAGACATGTTAGACATATCCAAACACCTTAGAACTGTATGAACACCAAGAAAACTCTAGATATGCTTGAGGCTATCTACATAAAACCCAGAACTCTCTCAACATCTACAGAAGTGTCTAAACCTCCCTAGAAATGCGTGAGGAAAGTGTAGATGTTCCCAGACGGACTTGAGATGCCTCTAAACGAAGATCTACATCGGGTCTGTTCTTAGGTGAGCGTGAGGAATCATTCCTTGGGATAAGGTACCGCGAAGAGTTTGGTAGATCACGACACAGAACACAAGTCAGTTGACGTCAGGCAGTGAAAAAATAATTCATTTCCCTCCTGTTCGCATCTTCCTCTCTTTCCTCTTATCTTTTATATATTTCTCTCATTTACTTCTCCATCTTGCTGGCTTCTCTCTAATTGATTATTTTTTCTTTTTTTTTACGAGACGATCAGAGCTGCTGAGTTTTATCCAAGACTGGAAGCAGGAGCTGGGAGCTCGCGCCTCTTAACTGGTTTTGGTCGAGTCTTCTGTCGAGGAAGAACGACACATAATGCCTGGTTCGTTTACTGGGCTTTAGATCCATCAACTGCCAAGGTACAACTGCCAACCAAAAATCATCAGCATCTTGTCCAGGTGATGCATCGTGACAGGTGAACAGACATATGAATAACTGATGGATCATGAAACTGGGCATTGGGAAACGTCCCTTCCTGATTGGTTCGTTACTGGTTTTCGTCTTCAGTAAACTGGCCAGGCACAGAGCACCATTTCTGCTGTCGTTCCATCCAGGGTGAAGCTGCCTGGTTCGATGATAATCTTTCTTCTAACGGTAATATACGCTGCTTCTAATGCTTTCACTGACTTCTTGTCTACTCCCTGATACTGCATATTTCCATTCCAGCAGGAGCACCTCCTCGTCCCATTATATCGCCAAGGTAATGGTGGCGTGATAGTGTCTGATCATCAGTTCTCTGTTTACGTAGCCTCACCTGAAGGCCTTACGCGGTTTAAGCACAATCCTTCTCACACCGCTGCATGGGAAATCGTAGACTGCTCTTCTTCTGTACCTGTTTCTTACTCATCACGATATTTCCTGTCTTTACCCTTGATGTACTCGGTACACCAAGATGTCGTCGCCAGGTCTTCTGTCCATAATCACCTGTGTTTTTCCTTTGAGAATATAATTCTAATTAAACTTAGTCGAGAAGTATAGACGGAGCAGGGAGAAACGTATGGCACAGACGTGAACAACCCTCCCCTGCTCAAGGACGAATCCATGGAGCTGTTGAAATACACCGTAGAAAGCACCCTTCAAAATCTACCTTCTAAAGCTATCCTGGAAAGCTACCTTGGAAAACTGCCTTAAAAAAGATATATGACAAAGTTGCCTTAGAAAGCTACATTAACATGGTAATCTAGAGAACAAATGAAAGCTAGCCATCTTAGATGGCTCCCTTACTAAGTTTTCTTATTTTTTTTTTTCCAAAAAGCTGCTTCAGAAAGCTATCTGAGAAATTTGCCATAAAAAGCATCCCTAAAATTCTCCCTTAATCTACCTCAGGGACCTGCCTTGGAAAGCCAGATGAAGCTCCATCTGGAAACCTTTCTTTCGGTTTTTGGTTAAGTTTAAAAGATCATAATGAAACTGGGGAGACCAGGCCTGAAGATGGTGACAGAAAAAAATCCAAATGGAAGAAAAGAATCATAGATATACTGGAAATCTTATGAGGAGATGAAAAGGGCAGCATGTAAGTGCGATACACCATTGGGGTGCCTGAGAAGATGGATATTTAGCGTAGGAGAGAGAGAGAGAGAGAGAGAGAGAGAGAGAGAGAGAGAGAGAGAGAGAGAGAGAGAGAGAGAGAGAGAGAGAGAGAGAGAGAGAGAGAGAGAGAGAGAGAGAGAGAGAGAAAGAGCAGTTGTCACGCAGATGTTGTGATGGTCAAAACCTCGTCCTAGTGCCTGGATTGTTTGTTCCAGGTAGTCGAGGACGGGAAGATGAAGGGCTTCGACTCCTGTACGATAACACTGAACTGAGATGGTCATTGTGGTGTGACAAGTTGCCTCTGGAGGATCCTGTTGGCCCAGCCAGCGTTGAGCTACTCGTATTCCTCTGACTTCGTGAGGTGCGTTAGCTATCAGTGATTAATCATCCAACGTCAGGTCACGAATTGGTTGAATAATCTTTTCAAGTAATCGCCATGATCCGTGGGTATGTATGTGTAGTAAGGGAATAATTCGCAATATCCAGAATTTCATGGTTCATGCGCGTAAGTTGGAGGAATAAATGTGCAAGACAACGAATCTCATGTCCAGAGTGAAGCTGGAAGATTGATGAATGGTTTGTTCTCTGAGGTAAAGGCACTCCTGGACTCCTGCATTGAATATTATAGTAAGAGAGAAATACAATAATGTAATAGTGCATTAGCGAAAATATATAATAATAATAATAATGATAATAATAATAGTCATAATAATAATAGTAATGATAATAATGATAATTATGATAATACTAACAACAACAACAACAATGATAAAATAATAGTAATGATAATGATGATAATGATATTAATAACAATGATAATAATAATAGCAATAATGATAATAAACTGGGAAACAGAAGGAGTCACGCGGGGAGTGCTCATCCTCTTCGAAGGCTCAGATTGGGGTGTCTAAATGTGTGTGGATGTAACCAAGATGAGAAAAAAGGAGAGATAGGTAGTATGAATGAGGAAAAGAACCTGGATGTTTTGGGTCTGAGTGAAACGAAGCTCAAGGGTAAAGGGGAAGAGTGGTTTGGGAATATCTTGGGAGTAAAGTCAGAGGTTAGTGAGAGGACAAGAGCAAGGGAAGGAGTAGCACTACTCCTGAAACAGGAGTGGTGGGAGTATGTGACAGAGTGTAAGACAGTAAAGTCTAGATTGATATGGGTAAAACTGAAAGTGGATGGAGAGAGATGGGTGATTATTGGTGCATATGCACCTGGGCATGAGAAGAAAGATCATGAGAGGTAAGTGTTTTGGGAGCAGCTGAGTGAGTGTGTTAGTACTTTTGATGCACGAGACCGGGTTATAGTGATGGGCGATTTGAATGCAAAGGTGAGTAATGTGGCAGTTGAGGGAATAATTGGTGTACATGGGGTGTTCAGTGTTGTAAATGGAAATGGTGAAGAGCTTGTAGATTTTTGTGCTGAAAAATGACTGTTGATTGGGAATACCTGGTTTAAAAAGAGAGATACACATAAGTCTACATATGCAAGTAGGAGAGATGGCCAGAGAGCGTTATTGGATTATGTGTTAACTGATAGGCGCGCGAAAGAGAGACTTTTGGATGTTAATGTACTGAGAGGTACAACTGGAGGGATGTCTGATCATTATCTTGTGGAGGCGAAGGTGAAGATTTGTAAAGGTTTTTAGAAAAGATGAGATAATGTTGGGGTAAAGAGAGTGGTGAGAGTAAGTGAGCTTGGGAAGGAGACTTGTGCGAGGAAGTACCAGGAGAGACTGAGTACAGAATGGAAAAAGGTAAGAACAAAGGACGTAAGGAGAGTGGTGGAGGAATGGGATGTATTTAGGGAAGCAGTGATGGCTTGTGCAAAAGATGCTTGTGGCATGAGAAGCGTGGGAGGTGGGCAGATTAGAAAAGGTAGTGAGTGGTGGGATGAAAAAGTAAGATTATTAGTGAAAGAGAAGAGAGAGGCATTTGGACGATTTTTGCAGGGGAATAATGCAAATGACTGGGAGATGTATAAAAGAAAGAGGCAGAAGGTCTAGAGAAAGGTGCAAGAGGCAAAAAATAGGGCAAATGAGAGTTGGGGCGAGAGAGTATCATTAAGTTTTAGGGAGAATAAAAAGATGTTTTGGAAGGAGGTAAATAAAGTGCGTAAGACAAGGGAACAAATGGGAACTTCAGTGAAGAGGGCAAATGAGGAGGTGATAACAAGTAGTGGCGATATGAGAAGGAGATAAAGTGAGTGTTTTAAAGGTTTGTAAAATGTGTTTGATGATAGAGTGGCAGATATATGGTGTTTTGGTCGAGGTGGTGTGCAAAGTGAGAGGGTTAGGGAGAATAATTTGCTAAACAGAGAAGAGGTAGTAAAAGCTTTGCGGAAAATGAAAGCTGGCAAGGCAGAGGGTATGGATGGTATTGCAGTGGAATTTATTGAAAAAGGGGGTGACTGTATTGTTGACTGGTTGGTAAGGTTATTTAATGTATGTATGACTTATGGTGACGTGCCTGAGGACTGGCGAAGTGCTTGCATAGTGCCATTGTACAAAGGCAAAGGGGATAAGGGTGAGTGCTCAAATTTCAGAGGTATAAGTTTGTTGAGTATTTCTGGGAAATTATATGGGAGGGTATTGATTGAGAGGGTGAAGGCATGTACAGAGCATCAGATTGGGGAAGAGCAGTGTGGTTTCAGAAGTGGTATAGGATGTGTGGATCAGGTGTTTGCTTTGAAGAATGTATGTGAGAAATACTTAGAAAAGCAAATGGATTTGTATGTAGCATTTATGGATCTGGAAAAGGCATATGATAGAGTTGATAGATATGCTTTGTGGAAGGTATTAAGGATATATGGTGGGGGAGGTAAGTTGTTAGAAGCAGTGAAAAGTTTTAATCGAAGATGTAAGGCATGTGCACGTGTAGGAAAAGAGGAAAGTGACTGATTTTCAGTTAATTTTGGTTTGTGGGGGGGGGATGCGTGATGTCTCCAAGGTTGTTTAATTTGTTTATGGATGGTGTTTTTAAGGAGGTGAATGCAAGAGTTTTGGAAAGAGGGGCAAGTATGCAGTCTGTTGTGGATGAGAGAGCTTGGGAAGTGAGTCAGTTGTTGTTCGCTGATGATACAGCGCTGGTGGCTGATTCATGTGAGAAGCTTCAGAAGCTGGTGACTGAGTTTGGTAAAGCGTGTGAAAGAAGAAAGCTGAGAGTAAATGTGAATAAGAGCAAGGTTATTTGGTACAGTAGGGTTGAGGGACAAGTTAACTGGGAGGCAAGTTTGAATGGAGAAAAACTGGAGGAAGTGAAGTGTTTTAGATATTTGGGAGTGGATTTAGCAGCTGATAGAACCATGGAAGCGGAAGTGAATCATAGGGTGGGGGAGGGGGTGAAAGTTCTGGGAGCGTTGAAAAATGTGTGGAAGTCGAGAACGTTATCTTGGAAAGCAAAAATGGGTATGTTTGAAGGAATAATGGTTCCAACAATGTTATATGGTTGCGAGGTGTGGGATATAGATAGAGTTGTGCGGAGGAGTGTGGATATGCTGGAAATGAGATGTTTGAGGACAATATGTGGTGTGCGGTGGTTTGATCGAGTAAGTAATAATAGGGTAAGAGAGATGTGTGGTAATAAAAAGAATGTTGTTGAGAGAGCAGAAGAGGGTATTTTGAAATGGTTTGGTCACATAGAGAGAATGAGTGAGGAAAGATTGACCAAGAGGATATATGTGTCGGAGGTGGAGGGAACGAGGAGAAGTAAGAGACCAAAGTGGAGGTGGAAAGATGGAGTGAAAAAGATTTTGAGTTATCAGGGCCTGAACATGCAGGAGGGTGAAAGGCGTGCAAGGAAGAGAGTGAATTGGAACGATGGGGTATACTGGGGTCGACGTGCTGTCAATCACTGAACCAGGGCATGTGAAGCGTCTGGGGTAAACCATGGAAAGTTCTGTGGGGCCTGGATGTGGAAAGGGAGCTGTGGTTTCGGTGTATTATACATGACAGCTAGAGACTGTGTGTGAACGAGTGTGGCCTTTGTTGTCCTTTCCTATCGCTACCTCGCGCACATGCGGGGGGAGGGTTTTTTTATTTCATGTGTGGCGGGGTGGCGACGGGAATGAATAAGGACAGCCAATATGAATTATGTACATATATATATATATATATATATATATATATATATATATATATATATATATATATATATATATATATATATATATATATGTTGAGATGTATAGGTATGTGTATGTGCGTGTGTGGACGAGTATGTATATACATGTGTATGTGGGTGGTATGGGCCATTCTTTCGTCTGTTTCCTTACGCTACCTCGCTAACGCGGGAGACAGCGACAAAATATAATAGATGAATTGATAATTATTAATAATGATTATAATAATAATAATAATAATAATAATAGATTATACAATAATAATGATAATAATAATGATAATAATAATGATAATAATAATAATAATAATAATAATAATAATAACAATAATAATAATAATAATAATAATAATAATGATGATAATAATAATAATGATAATAATAATAATAATGATGGTAGTAATAATGATGATAATTATGATAATAATAATGATGATAATAATAATATTGATGATAGTAATGGGAATGCTTATGGCATGAGAAGCGTGGGAGGTGGGTTGATTAGAAAAGGTAGTGAGTAGTGGAATGAAGAAGTAAGATTATTAGTGAAAGAGAAGAGAGAGGCATTTGGACGATTTTTGCAGGGAAAAAAATGCAAATGAGTGGGAGAGGTATAAAAGAAAGAGGCAGGAGGTCAAGAGAAAGGTGCAAGAGTTGAAAAAGAGGGCAAATGAGAGTTGGGGTGAGAGAGTATCATTAAATTTTAGGGAGAATAAAAAGATGTTTTGGAAGGAGGTAAATAAAGTGCGTAAGACAAGGGAGCAAATGGGAACTTCAGTAAAGGGGGCTAATGGGGAGGTGGTAACAAGTAGTGGTGATGTGAGAAGGAGATGGAGTGAGTATTTTGAAGGTTTGTTGAATGTGCTTGATGATAGAGTGGCAGATACAGGGTGTTTTGGTCGAGGTGGTGTGCAAAGTGAGAGGGTTAGGGAAAATGATTTGGTAAATAGAGAAGAGGTAGTAAAATCTTTACGGAAGATGAAAGCCGGCAAGGCAGAAGGTTTGGATGGTATTGCAGTGGAATCTATTAAAAAAGGGGGTGACTGTATTGTTGACTGTTTGGTAAGGTTATTTAATGTATGTATGATCCATGGTGAGGTGCCTGAGGATTGGCGGAATGCTTGCATAGTGCCATTGTACAAAGGCAAAGGGGATAAGAGTGAGTGCTCAAATTACAGAGGTATAAGTTTGTTGAGTATTCCTGGTAAATTATATGGAAGGGTATTGATTGATAGGGTGAAGGCATGTACAGAGTATCAGATTGGGGAAGAGTAGTGTGGTTTCAGAAGTGGTAGAGGATGTGTGGATCAGGTGTTTGCTTTGAAGAATGTATGTGAGAAATACTTAGAATAACAAATGGATTTGTATGTAGCATTTATGGATCTGGAGAAGGCATATGATAGAGTTGATAGAGATGCTCTGTGGAAGGTTTTAAGAATATATGGTGGGGGAGGCAAGTTGTTAGAAGCAGTGAAAAGTTTTTATCGAGGATGAAAGGCATGTGTACGTGTAGGAAGAGGAAAGTGATTGGTTCTCAGTGAATGTAGGTTCGCGGCAGGGGTGTGTGATGTCTCCATGGTTGTTTAATTTGTTTATGGATGGGGTTGTTAGGGAGGTGAATGCAAGAGTTTTGGAAAGAGGGGCAAGTATGCAGTCTGTTGTGGATGAGAGAGCTTGGGAAGTGGGTCAGTTGTTGTTCGCTGATGATACAGCGCTGGTGTCTGATTCATGTAAGAAACTGCAGAAGCTGGTGACTGAGTTTGGTAAAGCGTGTGAAAGAAGAAAGTTAAGAGTAAATGTGAATAAGAGCAAGGTTATTAGGTACAGTAGGGTTGAGGGTCAAGTCAATTGGGAGGTGAGTTTGAATGGAGAAAAACTGGAGGAAGTAAAGTGTTTTATATATCTGGGAGTGGATCTGGCAGCGGATGGAACCATGGAAGCGGAAGTGAATCATAGGGTGGGGGAGAGGGCGAAAATTCTGGGAGCCTTGAAGAATGTGTGGAAGTCGAGAGCATTATCTCGGAAAGCAAAAATGGGTATGTTTGAAGGAATAGTGGTTCCAACAATGTTGTATGGTTGCGAGGCGTGGGCTATAGATAGAGTTGTGCGCAGGAGGGTGGATGTGCTGGAAATGAGATGTTTGAGGGCAATATGTGGTGTGAGGTGGTTTGATCGAGTAAGTAACGTAAGGGTAAGAGAGATGTGTGGAAATAAAAAGAGTGTGGTTGAGAGAGCAGAAGAGGGTGTTTTGAAATGGTTTGGTCACATGGAGAGAATGAGTGAGGAAAGATTGACCAAGAGGATATATGTGTCAGAGGTGTAGGGAATGAGGAGAAGTGGGAGACCAAATTGGAGGTGGAAAGATGGAGTGAAAAAGATTTTGAGTGATCGGGGCCTGAAGATGCAGGAGGGTGAAAGGCGTGCAAGGAATAGAGTGAATTGGAACGATGTTGTATACCGGGGTCGACGTGCTGTCAATGGATTGAACTAGGGCATGTGAAGCGTCTGGGATAAACCATGGAAAGTTGTGTGGGGCCTGGATGTGGAAAGGGAGCTGTGGTTTCGGTGCATTATTACATGACAGCTAGAGACCGAGTGTGAACGAATGGGGCCTTTGTTGTCTTTTCCTGGCGCTACCTCGCACACATGAGGGGGGAAGGGGTTGTTATTCCATGTGTGGCGAGGTGGCGATGGGAACAAATAAAGGCAGACAATTTGAATTATGTACATGTGTATACAGGTATATGTCTGTGTGTGTATATATATGTGTACATTGAGATGTATAGGTATGTATATTTGCGTGTGTGGACGTGTATGTATATACATGTGTATGTGGGTGGGTTGGGCCATTCTTTCGTCTGTTTCCTTGCGCTACCTCGCTAACGCGGGAGACAGCGACAAAGCAAAATAAATAAATAGATAGTAATGGGAATGATGATAGTAATGATATTGATGATAATAGTGATAATACTAATTATAATGATAATAATGATAATACAAGTACTTGATGGTAACTCCTGTGTCAGCGAGGTAGCGCCAGGTAACAGACGAAGAAAGGCCACATTCGTTCACACTCAGTCTCTAACTGTCATGTAATAATGCACCGAAATCACAGCTCCCTCTCCACATCCAGGCCCCACAGAACTTTCCATGGTTTACCCCAGACACTTCGCATGCTCTGGTTCAGTCCATTCAGTCCTGCCTGTTCAGACCCCGATCACTCAAAATCTTTTTCACTCCATCCTTTCATCTCCAATCTAGTCTCCCGCTTCTCCTTTTTCCCGCCACTTCTGACACATATATCCAGTTTGTCAACCTTTCCTCACTCATTCCCTCTGTGTGTCCGAACCATTTCAACACACTCTCCTCTGTTCTCTCAGCCAGACTCTTTTTATTAAATCTTTCTTACCTCTTCATTACTTACTCGATCAAACCACCTTACACCACATATTGTCCTCAAACATTTCATTCCCAACACGTTCCTCCTCCGGACAACCTTATCATATTGTTGGAACTAGTGTTCCTTCAGACAGACCTATTTTTGCTTTCTGAGATAACATTTTCTCTTTTCACACATTCTTCATCGCTTCCAGAACCTTTGCCCCCTCCACCACACAGACTCACTTCCGCTTCCATGGTTTCTTTCGCTGCTAAGTCCATTCCCAGATATCAACCGTTTCACTTTCTTCAATTTTTCTCCATTCAAACTTACATCCCAATTAGCTTGTCCCTCAATCCTGCTGAACCTAATAACCTTGCTTATACGCACATTTACTTTCAACTTCTGCATTTCCTCACTGGAATCCCTGAGGTAGGGGAGAAGAATTCTACTTCTGCATTTCCCGCGTGTCGTAGAAGACGACTGAAAGGGGCAAGAGCTGGGCGATAGAAACCCTACCCCTCCTGTATTTCGATTTCTAAAAAGGAAACACGATATCAAGCTGTAAGTTCTCATCCCCTTCGAAGGTTTAGATTGTGGGTGTTTGAATGTTTGTGGATGTAACCAAGATGAGAAGAAAGGAGAAATGAGTAGTATGTTTTAGGAAAGAAACCTGGATGTTCTGGTTCTAAGTGAAACGAAGCTCATGGGTAAAGGGAAAGAATTATTTGGAAACGTCTTGGGAGTAAAGTCAGGGGTTTGTGAGAGAACAAGACCTAAAGAAGGAGTAGCACTACTCCTGAAGCAGGAGTTGTGAGAGTGTGTGACAGAGTGTAAGGAGGTAAATTCTAGATTGATGTATTTAAAATCGAAAGTGGATGGGGAGATGATGGATGATTATTGGTGCATATACACCTAGTAATGAGATGAAAGATCATGAGAGGCAAGTGTTTTGGGAGCAGCTGAGTGAGCAGTTTTGGTGCACGACACCGGATATCAGTGATGGATGATTTGAATGCAAAGGAGAGTAACGTGGCAGTTGAGGGTATAACTGGTGCGAATAGGGTATTCAGTGTTGTGAATGAAAATGGTTAAGAACTTGTGGATTTGCTTGCTAAAAAAGACTGTTGATTGGGAATACCTGGTTTAAAAAGAGAGACATAAACAAGCATACATATGTGAGTCGGAGAGATAGTCAAAGGGCATTGTCATATTACATATCAGTTGACAGGCGTGTAAATGAGAGACTTTTAGATGTAAATGAGCTGAGAGGGGCAGCTGGTGGGATATGTGATCACTATCTTGTGGAGGCGAAGGTGAAGATTTGTAGAGGTTTTTAAAAAAGAGGAAACAATGTAGGGGAGTAGAGAGTGGTGAGAGTAAGTGAGCTTGGAAAGGAGACTTGTGTGAAGAAATAACAGGAAAGATTGAGTGTAGAATGGCAAGAGGTGAGAGCAAATGAAGTGAGGGGAGTGGGTGAGGAATGGAATGTATTTAGGGAATCAATCTCCAATGTGGCATGAGAAAGGTGGGGAGGTTGACAGATTAAAAATGGTAGTGAGTGGTGGCAATAAGAAGTAAAGTTGCAAAGGAAAGAGAGAGGCATTTGGAAGATACTTGCCAAAAATGACCGCAAATGACTGCGAAATGTAAAGAGAAAGCAGCAGGAGGTCAAATGAGATTTGGGCCGAGAGAGCATCATTAAACTTTAGGGACAATAATGAGGTAAATAATGTGCGAAAGACTAGAAAAAAAATGGGAACATCGGTGAAGGGGGCAAATGGGGAAGTGATAACAGGTAGTGATGGAGTGAGAAGGAGGTTGAGTGAGTACTTTGAAGGATTGTTGAATGTGTTTGATGATAGAGTGGCAGAGGAAAAGTGTTTTGGTCGGGGTGGTGTGCGAATTGAGAGAGTCAAGGAGAGTTGTCTGGTGAAGAGAGATTATGTGACGAAAGTCTTTCGGAAAATGATATTCGGCAAGGCGGTGGGAGTTTGATATTTCAAAGAAAGGGAGTGACTGTGTTGTTGAATGGTGGGTAAGGATACTCAGTGTATGTATAGACCATGGTGAAAGTGTTTGAGAATTGACGGATTGAATGTAGAGTGTCACTGAATAGAGGCAAAGGGATAAAGGTGAGTGTTCAAACTACAGGGGCATAAGTTTGTTGAGTATTCCTGGTAAGTTGTACGGGAGGGTGGAAGAATGTACAGAGCAGAAGATTGGGAAGGAGCAGTGCGGTTTTAGAAGTGGTATAGGATGTGTGGATCACCCGTTTGCTTTGAAGAATGTGTGTAAGAGATACTTACAGAAACAGATGGATTTGTATGTGGCGTTTAAGGATCTGGAGAAGACATATGATGGGGGTGATAGAGACAAACTCTTTGCGGAAGATTTTAAGAATGCATGGTGTGGAAAAGTGTATGAAAGGAGAAAGTTGGAAGGAAATGTGAATAAAAGCAAGGTTATTAGGTTCAGCAGGGTTGAAAGGCATTTTAGTTGGAATGTAAGTTTGAATAGAGAAAAATGGAGGAGTTAAAGTGATTTAGATATCTGAGAGTGGAATTGGCAGCGAATGGAACTATGAAAGTGGAAGTAAGTCATAGAATGGGAAGGGGTTGAAGGTTCTGGGAGCGATAAAGAATGTGCGGAAGGATAAAACGTTATCTCAGAGTGCAGAAAATGGTATGTTTGAAAGAATAGTGGTTCCAACAATGTTGTATGGTTGCGAGGCATAGGCTATAGATAGGGTTGCACGTAGGAGGGTGGATGTGTTGGAAATGAGACGTTTGAGGACAATATGTGGTGTGAGGTGGTTTGATCGAGTAAATAATGAAAAGTTGGTGAGATATGTGGTGTAATGGTCTGCGTTATTGACCATGACGCATTCACGGGCCTCGCAGGGTCGAACGTATAAGTGAGTAGTGGGATGAAGAAGTAAGAGTATTAGTGAAAGAGAAGAGAGAGGCATTTGGACGATTTTTGCAGGGAAAAAATGCAATTGAGTGGGAGATGTATAAAAGAAAGAGACAGGATGTCAAGAGAAAGGTGCAAGAGGCGAAAAAAAGGGCAAATGAGAGTTGGGGTGAGAGAGTATCATTAAATTTTAGGGAGAATAAAAAGATGTTCTGGAAGGAGGTAAATAAAGTGCGTAAGACAAGGGAGCAAATGGGAACTTCAGTGAAGGGCGCAAATGGGGAGGTGATAACAAGTAGTGGTGATGTGAGAAGGAGATGGAGTGAGTATTTTGAAGGTTTGTTGAATGTGTTTGATGATAGAGTGGCAGATATAGGGTGTTTTGGTCGAGGTGGTGTGCAAAGTGAGAGGGTTAGGGAAAATGATTTGGTAAACAGAGAAGAGGTAGTGAAAGCTTTGCGGAAGATGAAAGCCGGCAAGGCAGCAGGTTTGGATGGTATTGCAGTGGAATTTATTAAAAAAGGGGGTGACTGTATTGTTGACTGGTTGGTAAGGTTATTTAATGTATGTATGACTCATGGTGAGGTGCCTGAGGATTGGCGGAATGCGTGCATAGTGCCATTGTACAAAGGCAAAGGGGATAAGAGTGAGTGCTCAAATTACAGAGGTATAAGTTTGTTGAGTATTCCTGGTAAATTATATGGGAGGGTATTGATTGAGAGGGTGAAGGCATGTACAGAGCATCAGATTGGGGAAGAGCAGTGTGGTTTCAGAAGTGGTAGAGGATGTGTGGATCAGGTGTTTGCTTTGAAGAATGTATGTGAGAAATACTTAGAAAAGCAAATGGATTTGTATGTAGCATTTATGGATCTGGAGAAGGCATATGATAGAGTTGATAGAGATGCTCTGTGGAAGGTATTAAGAATATATGGTGTGGGAGGAAAGTTGTTAGAAGCAGTGAAAAGTTTTTATCGAGGATGTAAGGCGTGTGTACGTGTAGGAAGAGAGGAAAGTGATTGGTTCTCAGTGAATGTAGGTTTGCGGCAGGGGTGTGTGATGTCTCCATGGTTGTTTAATTTGTTTATGGATGGGGTTGTTAGGGAGGTAAATGCAAGAGTTTTGGAAAGAGGGGCAAGTATGAAGTCTGTTGGGGATGAGAGAGCTTGGGAAGTGAGTGAGTTGTTGTTCGCTGATGATACAGCGCTGGTGGCTGATTCATGTGAGAAACTGCAGAAGCTGGTGACTGAGTTTGGTAAAGTGTGTGGAAGAAGAAAGTTAAGAGTAAATGTGAAAAAGAGCAAGGTTATTAGGTATAGTAGGGTTGAGGGTCAAGTCAATTGGGATGTGAGTTTGAATGGAGAAAAACTGGAGAAAGTGAAGTGTTTTAGATATCTGGGAGTGGATCTGGCAGCGGATGGAACCATGGAAGCGGAAGTGGATCATAGGGTGGGGGAGGGGGCGAAAATTCTGGGAGCCTTGAAGAATGTGTGGAAGTCGAGAGCATTATCTCGGAAAGCAAAAATGGGTATGTTTGAAGGAATAGTGGTTCCAACAATGTTGTATGGTTGCGAGGCGTGGGCTATGGATAGAGTTGTGCGCCGGAGGATGGATGTGCTGGAAATGAGATGTTTGAGGACAATGTGTGGTGTGAGGTGGTTTGATCGAGTGAGTAACGTAACGGTGAGAGAGATGTGTGGAAATAAAAAGAGCGTGGTTGAGAGAGCAGAAGAGGGTGTTTTGAAGTAGTTTGGGCACATGGAGAGAATGAGTGAGGAAAGATTGACCAAGAGGATATATGTGTCGGAGGTGGAGGGAACGAGGAGAAGTTGGAGACCAAATTGGAGGTGGAAAGATGGAGTGAAAAAGATTTTGTGTGATCGGGGCCTGAACATGCAGGAGGGTGAAAGGAGGGCAAGGAATAGAGTAAATTGGAGCGATGTGGTATACCGTGGTTGACGTGCTGTCAGTGGATTGAATCAGGGCATGTGAAGCGTCTGGGGTAAACCATGGAAAGCTGTGTAGGTGTGTATATTTGCGTGTGTGGACGTATGTATATACATGTGTATGGGGGGGGGGGTTTGGGCCATTTCTTTCGTCTGTTACCTTGCGCTACCTCGCAAACGCGGGAGACAGCGACAAAGTATAATAAAAAAAAAATATATAATGTATATATATATATATATATATATATATATATATATATATATATATATATATATATATATATATATATATATATATTTATTTATTTTTTTATTTATTTTATTTATTTTGCTTTGTCGCTGTCTCCCGCGTTAGCGAGGTAGTGCAAGGAAACAGACGACAGAATAGCCCAACCCACCCACATACATATGTATATACATACACGTCCACACACGCAAATATACATACCTATACATCTCAATGTATACATATTTATATACACACACAGACATATACATATATACACATATACATAATTCATACTGTCTGCCTTTATTTATTCCCATCGCCACCTAGGCACACATGGAATAACAACCCCCTCCCCCCTCAAGTGTGCGAGGTAGCGCTAGGAAAAGACAACAAAGTCCCCATTCGTTCATACACAGTCTCTAGCTGTCATGCAATAATGCACCGAAACCACAGCTCCCTTTCCACATCCAGGCCCCACACAACTTTCCATGGTTTACCCCAGACGCTTCACATGCCCTGGTTCAATCCATTGACAGCACATCGATCCCGGTATACCACATCGTTCCAATTCACTCTATTCCTTGCACGCCTTTTACCCTCCTGCGTGTTCAGGCCCCGATCACTCAAAATCTTTTTCACTCCATCTTTCCACCTCCAATTTGGTCTCCCACTTCTCCTCGTTCCCTCCACCTCTGACACATATATCCTCTTGGTCAATCTTTCCTCACTCATTCTCTACATGTTACCAAACCATTTCAAAACACCCTCTTCTGCTCTCTCAACCATACTCTTTTTATTTTCACACATCTCTCTTTCCCTTACATTACTTATTCAATCAAACCACCTCACACCACATATTGTCCTCAAACATCTCATTTCCAATACATCCACCCTCCTGCGCACAACTCTATCCATAGCCCACGCCTCGCTACCATACAACGTTGTTGGAACCACTATTCCTTCAAACATACCCATTTTTGCTTTCCGAGGTAATGTTCTCGACTTCCAAACATTCTTCAAGGTTCCCAGAACTTTCGCCCCCTCCCCCACCCTATGATTCACTTCCGCTTCCATGGTTCCATCCGCTGCCAGATCCACTCCCAGATATCTAAAACACTTTACTTCCTCCAGTTTTTCTCCATTCAAACTTACATCCCAATTGACTTGGCCCTCAACCCTACTGTACCTAATAACCTTGCTCTTATTCACATTTACTCTCAACTTTCTTCTTTCACACACTTTAACAAACTGTCACCAGCTTCTGCAGTTTCTCACATGAATCAGCCACCAGCGCTGTATCATCAGCGAACAACAGACTGCATACTTGCCCCTCTTTCCAAAACTCTTGCATTCACCTCCCCAACAACCCCATCCATAAACAAATTAAACAACCATGGAGACATCACACACCCCTGCCGCAAACCTACATTTACTGAGAACCAATCACTTTCCTCTCTTCCTACACGTACACATGCCTTACATCCTCGATAAAAACTTTTCACTGCTTCTAACAACTTGCTTCCCACACCATATATTCTTAATACCTTCCACAGAGCATCTCTATCAACTTTATCATACGCCTTCTCCAGATCCATAAATGCTACATACAAATCTATTTGCTTTTCTAAGTATTTCTCACATACATTCCTCAAAGCAAACACCTGATCCACACATCCTCTACCACTTCTGAAACCACACTGCTCTTCCCCAATCTGATGCTCTGTGCATACCTTCACCCTCTCAATCAATACCCTCCCATATAATTTCCCAGGAATGCTCAACAAACTTATACCTTTGTAATTTGAGCACTCACTCTTATCCCCTTTGCCTATATATATATATGTTGCATTTTTTGTTTTCATACAGCTTCGCCATTTTCCACATTACCAAAGTGGCGTTAATGCCAGAGGACTGAGCCTTAAAGAAAATATCCTGCTTTGGCCCCTTCTGTGTTCCTTCTTTTGGAAAATTAAAAAAGGAAAGGGAGGAGGATTTCCAATACCCCGCTCCCTTCCCTTTTAGTCACAATTACGAAACACAGGGGTAGGAAACAGCGATTTAAGTATAATGAATTGAACAAATCATATATATGCATGCAGAGTGCCACTGTACAAATGCAAAGGGGATAAAGTATTCCTGGGAAATTATATAGGAGGGTATTGATGAGAGGTTCAAGGCATGTACAGAGCATCAGACTGGGGAAGAGCAATGTGGTTTCAGAAGTGGTAGAGGATGTGTGGATCAGGTGCTTGCTTTGAGGAATGTATGTGAGAAATACTTAAAAAACAGATGGATTTGTATGTAGCATTTATGGATCTGAAGAAAGCATATGATAGAGTTGATAGACATGCTCGATGGAAGGTATTAAGAATATATGGTGTGGGAGGTAAGTAGTTAGAAGCAGTGAAAAGTTTTTATCGAGGAAGTATAGCATGTGTACGAGTAGGAAGAGAGAAAAGTAATTGGTTCCCAATGAATGTCGGTTTACGGCAGGGGTGCGTTAAGTCTCCATGGTTGTTTGATTTGTTTATGGATGGGGTTGTTAGGGAGGTGAATGCAAGAGTTTTGGAGAGAGGGGCAAGTATGCAGCCTGTTGTGGATGAGAGGGCTTGGGAAGTGAGTCAGTTGTTCGCTGATGATACATCGCTGGTGGCTGATTTGGATGAGAAACTTTAGAAGTTGGAGACTGAGTTTGGTAAAGTGTGTGAAAGAAGAAAGCCGAGAGTAAATGTGAATAAGAGCATGGTTATTAGGTTCAATAGGGTTGAGGGACAAGTCAATTGTGAGGTAAGTTTGAATGGTGAAAAACTGGAGTAAGCGGAAGTGAGTCACAGGGTGAGGGAAGGGGCGAAGGTCCTGGGAGCCTTGAAGAATATGTGGACAGTGAGAACGTTATCTTGGAGAGCAAAAATGGGTATGTTTGAAGGAATAGTGGTTCCAACACTGTTATATGGTTGTAAGGCATGGGCTACAGATAGGGTTGTGCGGAGGAGGGTGGATGTGTTGAAAATGAGATGTTTGAGGACAATATGTAGTGTTAGGTGGTTTGATCGAGTAAGTAATGAAAGGGTAAGAGAGATGTGTGGAAATAAAAAGAGTGTGGTTTAGAGAGCAGAAGAGGGTGAATTGAAATGGTTTGGTCACATGGATAGAATGAGTGAGGAAAGATTGACAAAGAGGATATATGTGTCGGAGGTGGAAGGAGCAAGGAGAAGTGGGAGACCAAATTGGAGGTGGAAGGATAGAATGAAAAAGATATTTAGTTATTTCTTGTAGAGTAGGGTAGTGACAGAAATGGATGAAGGTAAGCAAGTATGAATATATACATGTGTACAGCTCCCTATTCACATCCAGGCTCCAGACCTTGTCAGGGTTTATTCCAGACGCTTCACATGCCTTGGTTCCGTCCATTGACAGCAAGTAGACCTTGGTATACCACATCGTTCCAATTCACTCTATTCCTTGCACGCCTCTCACCCTCCTGTATGTTAAGGCCGCGATCGCTCAAAATCTTTTTCACTCATCCTTCCATCTCCAATTTGGTTTCCTGCTTCTCCTTGTTCCCTCCATCTCTGATACATATATCCTCTTTATCGATCTTTCCTCATTCATTCTCTCTATATGTCCAAACCATTTCAACACACCCTCTTCTGCTCTTTCAACCACACTCTTTGTATTTCCACAAATCTCTCTTACCCTTTCGTTACTTAATCGATCAAAACACTTACACCACATATCATCCTCAAACATTTCATTTCCATCACATCCACCCTCCTCCGTACAACCCTATATCTAGCCCATGCCCCACATCATAACAATGTTGGAACTACTATTCCTTCGAACCCGGGACCCCTGTGCGCGAGGCAGAAATGCTGGCTGTTGGAGCTTTGTATGTTCTATGAAGGTGCGCGTTTCTATGCACTTTATTCGTATTCATATACCTTCGCGTTGTACAGTTAGGTTCGGTAAAATGCTATCAGCTGGCTATGTGCGCCTGTTGGGAAAAAACCGGTATAGACCCCGTTGCTCACCAATGTGAGACGAAGGGTATTCGAGTACTTAGTATTCGAATAGTTGTTTCCTATTTTGACAGGCCCATAGCCTAGCGGTTAGCATTCCTGCCTCGCGCACAAGGGTCCCGGGTTCGATCCTGGCTGTGGGAGGTTTGTATGTTCTATGAAGGTGCGCGTTTCCATGCACTTTATTCGTATATTCATATACACACACACACATATATATATATATATATATATATTTTTTTTTTTTTTTTTTTTTTGCTTTGTCGCTGTCTCCCGCGTTTGCGAGGTAGCGCAAGGAAACAGACGAAAGAAATTGCCCAACCCACCCCCATACACATGTATATACATACGTCCACACACGCAAATATACATACCTACACAGCTTTCCATGGTTTCCCCCAGACGCTTCACATGCCTTGATTCAATCCACTGACAGCACGTCAACCCCGGTATACCACATCGCTCCAATTCACTCTATTCCTTGCCCTCCTTTCACCCTCCTGCATGTTCAGGCCCCGATCACACAAAATCTTTTTCACTCCATCTTTCCACCTCCAATTTGGTCTCCCTGTTCTCCTCGTTCCCTCCACCTCCGACACATATATTCTCTTGTTCAATCTTTCCTCACTCATTCTCTCCATGTGCCCGAACCATTTCAAAACACCCTCTTCTGCTCTCTCAACCACGCTCTTTTTATTTCCACACATCTCTCTTACCCTTACGTTACTTACTCGATCAAACCACCTCACACCACATATTGTCCTCAAACATCTCATTTCCAGCACATCCATCCTCCTGCGCACAACTCTATCCATAGCCCACGTCTCGCAACCATACAACATTGTTGGAACCACTATTCCTTCAAACATACCCATTTTTGCTTTCCGAGATAATGTTCTCGACTTCCACACATTCTTCAAGGCTCCCAGAATTTTCGCCCCCTCCCTCACCCTATGATCCACTTCCGCTTCCATGGTTCCATCCGCTGCCAGATCCACTCCCAGATATCTAAAACACTTCACTTCCTCCAGTTTTTCTCCATTCAAACTCACCTCCCAATTGACTTGACCCTCAACCCTACTGTACCTAATAACCTTGCTCTTATTCACATTTACTCTTAACTTTCTTCTTTCACACACTTTACCAAACTCAGTCACCAGCTTCTGCAGTTTCTCACATGAATCAGCCCCCAGCGCTGTATCATCAGCGAACAACAACTGACTCACTTCCCAAGCTCTCTCATCCCCAACAGACTTCATACTTGCCCCTCTTTCCAAAACTCTTGCATTCACCTCCCTAACAACCCCATCCATAAACAAATTAAACAACCATGGAGACATCACACACCCCTGCCGCAAACCTACATTCACTGAGAACCAATCACTTTCCTCTCTTCCTACACGTACACATGCCTTACATCCTCGATAAAAACTTTTCACTGCTTCTAACAACTTGCCTCCCACACCATATATTCTTAATACCTTCCACAGAGCATCTCTATCAACTCTATCATATGCCTTCTCCAGATCCATAAATGCTACATACAAATCCATTTGCTTTTCTAAGTATTTCTCACATACATTCTTCAAAGCATATATATATATATATATATATATATATATATATATATATATATATATATATATATATATATATATATATATATATATATATATATATATATATATATATATATATATATATATATATATATATATATATATATATATATATATATATATATATATATATATATATATATAGGGGATTAAGAATACTTCCCACGTATTCCCTGCGTGTCGTAGAAGGCGACTAAAAGGGGAGGGAGCGGGGGGCTGGAAATCCTCCCCTCTCGTGTTTTTTTTTTTTTTTTTTAATTTTCCAAAGAAGGAACAGAGGGGGCCAGGTGAGGATATTCCAAAAAAGGCCCAGTCCTCTGTTCTTAACGCTACCTTGCTGACGCGGGAAATGGCGAATAGTTTAAAAGAAAGAAGAAAAGATATATATATATATATATATATATATATATATATATATATATATATATATATATATATATATATATATATATATATGTATATATATATATATATATATATATATATATAT
>NC_092278.1:29567210-29617210 GCF_036320965.1 Panulirus ornatus
ACATCCACACACATTTAGGCACCCCACTCTCAGCCTTCGAGGAGGATGCTTTACTTGTGGTGCTGACTTCCCTCTTTAAATTTGATCGCCGTTTCCCGCGTAGTTCACTTTCTTGTTATAAGATTTGGCAGATATCCTGGCAAGACATTTCAAATTTTTTTGCATCCTCATAGGTCCAATCTTGGGTCCTGAGTGTCGAAGTCTGGTTCGGTGTTTCACCTGTTGCGCCAAACATGGCGAGAACACTTCCAACCTTCAAGACGTCAACAAATGAATATTTTACATTATTGGAGAGACTATATACAGTCGATATAGTACTATTGTGTTAATAAACATTGTTCTTATATCCACTCTTATGTAAAGAGTTTCCACGAGGTTGCACTGATTCAAACCTTGGTCACAAACGCGATAAAAACAGAAATGCAGAAGCTGGTGACTGAGTTTGGAAAAGTGTGTGGAAGAAGAAAGTTAAGAGTAAATGTGAATAAGAGCAAGGTTATTAGGTACAGTAGGGTTGAGGGTCAAGTCAATTGGGAGGTGAGTTTGAATGGAGAAAAACTGGAGGAAGTGAAGTGTTTTAGATATCTGGGAGTGGATCTGGCAGCGGATGGAACCATGGAAGCGGAAGTGGATCATAGGGTGGGGGAGGGGGCGAAAATTCTGGTAGCCTTGAAGAATGTGTGGAAGTCGAGAACATTATCTCGGAAAGCAAAAATGGGTATGTTTGAAGGAATAGTGGTTCCAACAATGTTGTATGGTTGCGAGGCGTGGGCTATGGATAGAGTTGTGCGCAGGAGGATGGATGTGCTGGAAATGAGATGTTTGAGGACAATGTGTGGTGTGAGGTGGTTTGATCGAGTGAGTAACGTAAGGGTAAGAGAGATGTGTGGAAATAAAAAGAGCGTGGTTGAGAGAGCAGAAGAGGGTGTTTTAAAGTGGTTTGGGCACATGGAGAGGATGAGTGAGGAAAGATTGACCAAGAGGATATATGTGTCGGAGGTGGAGGGAACAAGGAGAAGAGGGAGACCAAATTGGAGGTGGAAAGATGGAGTGAAAAAGATTTTGTGTGATCGGGGCCTGAACATGCAGGAGGGTGAAAGGAGGGCAAGGAATAGAGTGAATTGGAGCGATGTGGTATACCGGGGTTGACGTGCTGTCAGTGGATTGAAGCAGGGCATGTGAAGCGTCTGGGGTAAACCATGGAAAGCTGTGTAGGTATGTATATTTGCGTGTGTGGACGTATGTATATACATGTGTATGGGGGGGGGGGTTGGGCCATTTCTTTCGTCTGTTTCCTTGCGCTACCTCGCAAACGCGGGAGAAAGCGACAAAGTATAATATAAATAATATATATATATACATATACATATACATATATATATATATTTATATATATATATATATATATATATATATATATATATATATATATATATATATATATATATATATATTTATTTATTTATTTATTTATTTATATTTATTTTGCTTTGTCGTTGTCTCCCGCGTTAGCGAGGTAGCGCAAGGAAACAGACGAAAGAATGGCCCATACCACCCACATACACATGTATATACATACACGTCCACACAAGCAAATATACATACCTATACATCTCAACGTATACATATATATACACACACAGACATATATATATATACACATGTACATAATCCATACTGTCTGCCTTTATTCATCCCCTTCGTCACCTCGCCACACATGAAATAACATCCCCCTCCCCCCCTCATGTGTGTAAGGTAGCGCTAGGAAAAGACAACTAAGGCCACATTCGTTCACACTCAGTCTCTAGCTGTCATGTAATAATGCCCGAAACCACAGCTCCCTTTCTACATCCATACCCCACAGAACTTTCAATGGTTTGCCCCAGACGCTTCACATGCCCTGGTTCAATCCATTGACAGCACGTCCACCCCGGTATACCACATCGTTCCAATTCACTCTATTCCTTGCACGCCTTTCACCCTCCTGCATGTTCAGTCCCCGATCACTCAAAATCTTTTTCACTCCATCTTTCCACCTCCAATTTGGTCTCCCACTTCTCCTCGTTCCCTCCACCTCTGACACATATATCCTCTTGGTCAGTCTTTCCTTACTCATTCTCTCCATGTGACCAAACCATTTCAAAACACCCTCTTCTGCTCTCTCAACCACACTCTTTTTATTACCACACATCTCTCTTACCCTTACGTTACTTACTCGATCAAACCACCTCACACCACATATTGTCCTCAAACATCTCATTTACAGCACATCCACCCTCCTGCGCACAAGTAAATATGTATATATATATATATATATATATATATATATATATATATATATATATATATATATGTGGATCATAGGGTGGGGGAGGGGGCGAAAATTCTGGGGGCCTTGAAAAATGTGTGGAAGTCGAGAACATTATCTCGGAAAGCAAAAATGGGTATGTTTGAAGGAATAGTGGTTCCAACAATGTTGTATGGTTGCGAGGCGTGGGCTATGGATAGAGTTGTGCGCAGGAGGATGGATGTGCTGGAAATGAGATGTTTGAGGACAATGTGTGGTGTGAGGTGGTTTGATCGAGTAAGTAACGTAAGGGTAAGAGAGATGTGTGGAAATAAAAAGAGCGTGGTTGAGAGAGCAGAAGAGGGTGTTTTGAAGTGGTTTGGGCACATGGAGAGAATGAGTGAGGAAAGATTGACCAAGAGGATATATGTGTCGGAGGTGGAGGGAACGAGGAGAAGAGGGAGACCAAATTGGAGGTGGAAATATGGAGTGAAAAAGATTTTGTGTGATCGGGGCCTGAACATGCAGGAGGGTGAAAGGAGGGCAAGGAATAGAGTGAATTGGAGCGATGTGGTATACCGGGGTTGACGTGCTGTCAGTGGATTGAATCAAGGCATGTGAAGCGTCTGGGGTAAACCATGGAAAGCTGTGTAGGTATGTATATTTGCGTGTGTGGACGTATGTATATACATGTGTTTGGGGGGGGGGGGGTTGGGCCATTTCTTTCGTCCGTTTCCCTGCGCTACCTCGCAAACGCGGGAGACAGCGACAAAGTATAATGGTAATAAAAAAAAAATATATATATATATATATATATATATATATATATATATATATTTATATATATGCATACATATATATATATAATATGTATTTATATATATATGCATACATATATATATGTATGTATTTATATATATATATATATATATATATATATATATATATATATATATATATATATATATACATATATATATATATGTATGTATTTATATTTATATATGCATACATATATATATGTATGTATTTATATATATAGGTAAGTGAGCTTGGAAAGGAGTCTTGTGTGAGGAAGTACCAAGAGAGATTGAGTGCAGAATGGCAAAAGGTGAAAGCAAATGACGTAAGGGGAATGGGGGTGGAATGGGATGTATGTAGGGAAGCAGTGATGGCTTGCGCAAAAGATGCTTGTGGCATGAGAAAGGTGGGAGGTGGACAGATTAGAGAGGGTAGAGAGTGGTAAGATGAAGAAGCAAGATTGTTAGTGAAAGATGAAGAAGCAAGATTGTTAGTGAAAGAGAAGAGACAGGTGTTCGGACGATTTTTGCAGGGAAGTAGTGCAAATGACTGGGAGATGTATAGAAGAAAGCAGCAGGAGGTCAGGAGAAAGATGCATGAGGTGGAAAAGAGGGCAAATGAGAGTTGGGGTGAGAGAGTATCGTTAAAGTATAGGGAGAATAAAAAGATGTTTTGGAAGGAGGTAAATAAAGTATGTAAGACAAGAGTACAAATAGAAACATCGATGTAGGGGCTAATGGGCAGGTAATAACAAGTAGTGGTGAAGTGAGTAGGAGATGGCGTAAATTTTTTGAAGGATTGTTGAATGTGTATATTAGAGTGGCAAATAAGGGGAAGATGTGTGTGTATGTGTGTGTGTGTGTGTGTGTGTGTGTGTGTGTGTGTGTGTGTGTGTGTGTGTGTGTGTGTGTGTGTGTGTGTGTCCCCCAGCCTCCTACAGTTGTCCCCTGGGGCAGCATCATGACCATCCTCCACTGGGGGAAGATGTGTGTCCGGATGAACGAGTTTTTCTGGTCATTACGTCACCATCTGTGCCTTCCAGTCATTTACTTTTACGAGCACCAAGGTCCATTCCAGTGCCTGATCCGTGGATGCCCCAGGCTGTGTGTGTGTGTGTGTGTGTGTGTGTGTGTGTGTGTGTGTGTGTGTGTGTGTGTGTGTGTGAAACAGGGTTTCAGGTACCATCCAATCCGTTTTCTAACCCACCTACCTATAATATATCGCACATATGGCAGCGGCTCAGCGTTATCTGCTGGAGATACAGTCAGATGCACACGGCTGCTCGCCTTATCAACCTGCATCCCACTACACCAGCCATATCGCGTTGCATCATATAGCCCAGTGCCCGAGGGAGATCACTTAGCAACCTACACCCCAGTACACGAGACAGATCACCCAGCAACCTGCATCCCAGTACACGAGACAGATCACCCAGCAACCTGCATCCCAGTACACGAGACAGATCACCCAGCAACCTGCATCCCAGTACACGAGACAGATCACCCAGCAACCTGCATCCCAGTACACGAGACAGATCACCCAGCAACCTGCATCCCAGTACACGAGACAGATCACCCAGCAACCTGCATCCCAGTACACGAGACAGATCACCCAGCAACCTGCATCCCAGTACACGAGACAGATCACCCAGCAACCTGCATCCCAGTACACGAGACAGATCACCCAGCAACCTGCATCCCAGTACACGAGACAGATCACCCAGCAACCTGCATCCCAGTACACGAGACAGATCACCCAGCCACCTACACCCCAGTACACGAGACAGATCACTCAGCGATCTACACCCCAGTACACGAGACAGATCGCCCAGCCACCTACACCCCAGTACACGAGACAGATCACTCAGCGATCTACACCCCAGTACACGAGACAGATCGCCCAGCCACCTACACCCCAGTACACGAGACAAATCGCCTGAACAACCTATATCCCAGTACACGAGACAACGTCTAGCAACCTATATCCCAGCACACGAAACAGATCGCCTAGTAAACGACACCCAAGTACATGAGACAGACCGCCCAGCAATCTGCACTCCAGTACACGAGAGAGCCTTCCTCCCTGATAGACACTGTGAGAGCCTTCCTCCCTGACACTTAGTGTGAGACTTTCCCGTCCTACACACTACACTGCACTTCTGATTTGTTTTAGCTGTCATGGTCGTTCGCCTTGCAGTGCGGCAGCTCCAGGTGCATCACACACTGGCGCTCTTATGGTTGACAAATCCTTATCTAAATGTACGCTGACGAAGCTCTTCTGTTATAGCACGGGTGAAGGGGTACAGGGCTAGAGGGTAGGTGGAGGTGGAGGGTGGGTGCAACATGTGGACATTGAAGGAAGACACACCCAAGTGAGTCCCCTACGGACCCAGAGGGCCCCCTTCCTCGTCTGAGAACGTGGCAGACACATCAGCTACATGGTACACCATCACAGGAGACTGAATGATGCTGATGGTAAAGAGTCAAGTGATTTACAGCATTGACATAGCAGGAGTCACGTTGGTTGTAGGCAATACTCGTGCAGGTTATCACGACTCGTCTGGGCACGAGTACAGTCATTATAACGGTCTGAGATGTGATCATCTTTAGTTAATGTGTCTAGTTCTTTACACTGAAAGTCATGCCAGAGAAGGTCGAAAAGTACAAACAGAACAAGCAGTGACAAAATGTATTGGCACAGGGCAGGATTACGGTCATCAGATGTCTCTGTACCTCAGGGGCTGGCAGAACGCCATTCCACAATGGTTCATTGGTAAGTCTATCAACTCGAGAATGTATCACTTTTGATCCCTGTTGAGGTCATTTTGTGATGCTAATCTAACCAGTCATTTGTCTTTATTCCTGAATGATGCATCGAGGTTAGAGACACGAGAGTTTATCTGGCGGACGAGTATTAATAATGTAGTCAGGTGAAGCCCTGAAGACTTCTCCTGGAGGGAGGCGGGAGGCGAGGGACCGGTTTGGAACGCTCCACCTGTTGGTGGGGGTGGGGCCGGCTGCCGCCACCGGACCTGGATCATGTTACACTTAAGGGGGTTAGTGGGTGTGGGGTATGTGGCAAGTGGTGGGTTGGCAGAAAGGCAGGGTGAGTAGCTGGGGTAGCAGGGGGGTATGTGGCAGGGAGGCTGGGGTAGCTGGTGGCATGTGACAGGGAGTCTCGGGTGGCAGGGGGTATGTGACAGGGAGTCTCGGGTGGCAGGGGGTATGTGGCAGCTCCTATGTCTCCTCGAGTCACATTCATTAAGAAGAAACTTATCAATATTCCCTGACAAATGTACTATCATATCATGGTGCTGTGTGGGAAGATAAAGCAGGGTGATTACCACTAGGGACAGGGGAACATATAGTGAATGAAACGATAGAAATAGACGGATAAATGACCAGATATATGAAATAATCTTGGAAAGAGGAAAGAACTTGTTGATGATAACCGACGTCAAGTGAGTAAGGAGGACTTAGGGAACCAGATATTCACAATGTAATACAGTCTCTGGCCCTGTTACTCCTCTACTGTGTCCTTAATGCACAGGAACTTCCATCCTTTTCATACACATCACCTTCCGAGCTCACTGACCCATACGGACGGGCCTGCATCTCCTGTCGGCTGGGGCTGCTGTGTGCGCTACGTTTGGTTCGTCCACACGTAGACTTATTGGTTGGGGGTCCCCAGCCCCAAAGCCGGATGCAGGGAGGGAATGCCCTCTACCATGGGACAGACTCGTTGACCTGGTAAAGGAGTGGAAGACGTTTCATAAGGCAGAGGTGAGCCACGAGTGGAATAATCAAGTGACACAGTAATCTTGCGATAAAGATATACCCGGTTGTGTTTGAGTTAAAAAAGAAGAAATAGATTAATGGAAGTATTATTAATGGAAGTATTATTAGCAGCCCCACGAGACCTCGGTCACGCTTCTTCCCTCCAACAATAGCCTTACGAGACCTCGGCAACGCTTCTCCCCTCCTGCAACAGCTCCGCGAGACCTCAGGAATACCATTCCCTTCTTGTGGGAACCCTGGAAGATCTCGACAGTACAGCAGCACCAAGAGAGTGGGTAACGACTCTCCATTTCTGTAGCAGCACCGCGGGTCTCCTACTTCATCTCTCTCTGTTCAGTGGCTAATCTTTCAGTATCTTCACAACTTTGTTACTTGTGTTTCTGTTCCCCTCTCTTAGTTCTCAGTGCTACTATTGCTACTTCTACTACTACTACTACTACTACTACTACTACTACTACTACTACTACTACTACTACTACTACTACTACTACTACGACTGCTACTAAACTACTACTACTACTACTGTTACGACTACTGTTACTACTACTACTACTACTACAACGACTACTACTATTACTGCTTCTGCTTCTACAACTACTACTACTGTTACTGCTCCAGCTACTATTACCACCATCAATAACAGGGTACGGTTCCCCATACTCCAGACGTAACTACTAATACAACCATCTACTGCCTCTACATCTGCTGTGAATACTGAGGGAAGAAAGATACCTGGGATGGGAGCAGTAGCTACTGGGGAGATGTGGGAGCGGTTTTCACCTCTTCGCCTCCCCTGAGAGGTTCCCCGATGTTTTTGAGGTAACGGTCAAATATAGCTTATCTAAAGACCTGGTGGCCAGCCTTTTAAGGAAAAATCTATCAGTATCTGTATATCATGGGGGATCTATGGTACAAGCTTATAGAAAAATATAGAAATACCATAATTGTCCTCATCTGTCCATGATAGTTTCATCTGTTCGTAATATACTGAAATATACAAGATCATCATTAATCTCAAGTACGACAAACCTCCATGATTCCCCAGTGGGCAATGACCCACTGCAAATGAAACCATTGTTCTAAGCCGAACAAAAACCGTAGCTGAACTGACTTGTGACCTCCACTGGGTTTAGAGTCGTCACTTGCATATAGGAAAAACTATGATGATTTATTCTGGCTTTGGCCACTGGGTTGGGGAAAGGGAGACTCACTGGTGGTGAGGTTTTTAGATCAGCCAGTGGTTCATGTGAGCTTACTTGGTCTGTAGGTCAATCAGCCCTCTGGTTAGCATGCTGGGTTAGCTTTTTAGCTTTGTTTGTCATGTGGGGTATTGCTTAGCTTGAAGGCCAGTTGAATGCTGAGGTGGTCTATAGGGTAATAATCGGTGTCCTGGTTTAGCCTCCAAGTCATTAAGAAATCTATTCAGTTATCAGATAAGTCAGGGACGTCCTGAACTTACGGATAAGTTAAGGTTGAACTGAATTTACTGATAAGTTAAGGATGAACTGAACTTACTGATAAGTGAAGGTTGAACTGAACTTACTGATAAGTGAAGGTTGAACTGAACTTACAAAAAGTTAAGCTTGTGCTGAACTTACGGATAAGTTAGGGTTATAATGAGCTTAAGGACGAGTTAAGATAATACTGAACTTAAGGATTAATGAGGGTTGTACAGAACATAGAAACAAGTCAGAGTCGTACTGAACTTAAGAATAAGTTAAAGGTCGTACTGAACTTACGAATAAGTCAGGGATATACTTAAGGATAAGTCATGGTCATACTGAACTTACAGATAAGTCTTGGTCTTACTGAACTTACAGATAAGTCAGGGTCCAACTGAACTTTAGGAAGAACTCAGTGTCGTGCTGAACTTACGGCTAAGTCGAGGTCGTACTAAAGTCAAATATAAGTCAAAGTCATATCATAAATAAGTTTTGCTTTTGAGTGATCGAGACTGTGTCTCTATAACGTTACCAGAGCATGACACCTTCCATGATTAGACCACGCATATCTGAAGATCTTATGTGTTTCTTGAGTACCTAAAGCTAAACCTGACTTGATTCGACCAAATTGAACCTATAGCTGACCACCTGCGAGAGAGATTGTAAGCATTTGATAGTGAATATCTGTGCACTACCACTCACCATCATCTTCACTATGGAGAGAGACACACCATCACTATGCTTATTATACTCATCACAATACTTTCGACAACCCAAACATTACACCATCCCCTTCCGGGTCAGGTCAAAGACCATTTTCGCCACACCCTCATCCTCGCTAAATCCTTATCTTCATTACACCTTCCTTACCATACTGGCTTTCAACCTGACCGTTAGGGGCAAAGGTTGCTACAGAAGACGCAGACAAACGCATCTTCACTAAACCAGTTTAAGGTGCTGATTGTCGAAACGAAAAAAGATATATATTTATATATATAAGAAGAAACCAAACCAAATCAGACCAAACCAGTATGTCTGCCTCCTACGGAGAGATGATCAAGAAAACCTCAAAGACGTGGAAGCTCTCACACTATCCCGTCATCGTGGGAGAGATGTGAGGTAAACACGAAAAGACAATAGAAAGAATCAAAGTTTGAAGACAGAGTAATAAGGCTGTATACGAGTGTAATAGAATTATAACATAGGTACAGATAAGCCAGCAATATGAGAGAGAAGACGAACATTGGTCACAATAGAGCATCAGAGTGGAGACAGAAGACTGACCCTGTATACACTAGTAAGGGGGAAGACAGAGGAGTTCAAGCAACAGACCAATGGGTCTTAATGTGGCTGATTGTGATAGTGGAAGATGTCACGAACTCATAGATCGATGCGGCAAGAATAGGAAATACTTCAGACAAAGAAAAATGTAAAATTCTCATGATGCAGCGGAAAGGCAAGGTATAATGCTAATAATAAACGTGTTGAAGGCAAACAGGACGAGCGGTGTGAATGTGAACGATGGAGGACATTCAGAGTGAGAGAAGAGATAATACGAACACAAAGGAGAGTGAAAGTGGTGGAGAGCAGTGAGCGGAGAAGGGAAGGCTCAGGGTGTGAGGCGCGCCACCAGCTTACACCAGACGCTGGTGAGGAGGATCCTGCAGCATCAGAAACACAGCGACCGATGGGCCGCCCAGGCGCGGCCGCTCAGTCCAGAGAAGGAACAAAGAGACAGGTGTGTTATGTTCACGGGGAGCAGAGGCGTCGCTATGGGCAACAACAACTGCTTCCCGATGAGGAATGTGTTGCACGGCCGAGGGAGGGAGGAGATGGCTGGCCTCCCAGGAAAGAGTAATGGACACGAAATTCGCTCAGAGAGAGAGAGAGAGAGAGAGAGAGAGAGAGAGAGAGAGAGAGAGAGAGAGAGAGAGAGAGAGAGAGAGAGAGAGAGAGTATACTACAGTACTGTCTACCAAGACATGTGGAGTCGTTCCACCATCTGTGTTGACTGGAACATATATTCCTCTTCTGTATAACAATATCTGTTTTTTTTTAATCTTCAAGACTTCTGCCTCAGATGATCGTTCAACTGAAAACAAGGAAAAAAGAAAAAAGGAAAGACAATAAAGCACCCAAATTCCTCCCTCCCTCCCCCAAGCTATTCTTTGTTACAATGTTTTAATAAACTAAATCTATAAACACATCCAACCTGAAGATTGAAGAAGCGTTTCATACGCTGATTCATCACTGTACAAAATTGCCTGTAATGAGTCTGAATGGAAGCAGGTGCCTTGAAGCGCTGTGTTTTTACGAGATATTTTCATCTTTCAATCCTCCTGGGTTTATAATGGCGGCTGATAATGATGGTTAGTACAGTCAGCAATGAATCATGAAGATAGCAATCCTATTGTTAGGGCGGGTTTATGGCCTATGTATTTTCTGAACATATTTCCATCACTATTCTATTTTCTTTTCCCAGCAAGACTGTCTGTCTCCTTCCCTTCTTGTGTTAAGCGTCAGGAGGCGTGTGTTACAACCCATCCCGCCAGTCGTCTCCTCCTCCTCCGACAGAGGGACGTAAATGTTCATCAACACAACATTATCCACTGATCGCTCATATTCGGGAGTCTGGAACACACGTGAGATGCTCGCTTGATTTTATTACAGTTTCACGAGACAGGATCTGATGCTGAGGTATTCATTACCAAATGACTGAGGCGTTACAGGTTAGATATATATGTCTGCCCAGACATGATTACCTAGAATAAGACTTTAGTCACGGACACCCAGTGCTCGTCGTAAATTGTACGTATACTGACGGAGTTCTGGAGCAACTTCGAAATGGCAGTGGATCTGGTATTTCGACGTGAGAGTTCAGCAGGTGCGAGGCGAGGCAAGGTGGCTGTGCCGGTAACTTGCAGGTTCCAGCGGCGGTCAGGGTGGGCACCACAGTTACCAGGTCAGGTACCAAGTACCACAGGCCACAAGTTTGAAGCTCCAGATACCAAGCAATGTGCCTGAGTTACCCACGTCACGGATGATCATTTTTCATTTAGATGTTTAGTTCCCTTCCCAAGCTCCCACTCTCGAAAGTAACAGGATCTGGGTTGAGGGAATGAGGTTGATCTTTCAACTCCCCTTTAAAAGCAATATATATATACATTCAGGTTACATGACTCGCTGTCTTACTCATAAATGAGATCGTTTCAAACTTGCTCGGTGGTTCTGTATAAAGTGGCAGTAAATCAAGAAGTGAATTGTTACTTATCTCGTCTTGCGACCAGAGCAGCGATTATGTAGCGTTTTCTTTATCAATAACGGAACCCAGGAATGATATTAATGCAGAATGGTTGATGGCTCGAATGGTCTGAGATGAGGTGGTGGCTGTTCAGTGTAAATAAACAAGAAGAGAAGGAAGTGAAGAAAATGGATTGGGCAAGGAGATGAATGGAGATGTGAGCTGGGACACTCACCTTACATGGTGAGAAACGGAGTGTTGAGTGGAGAGAGAGAGAGAGAGAGAGAGAGAGAGAGAGAGAGAGAGAGAGAGAGAGAGAGAGAGAGAGAGAGAGAGAGAGAGAGAGAGAGAGAGAGAGAGAGAGAGAGAGGACACCATCGACCGTCGGGCCACAGTTGACGATGGGAGGTGGTCATGTGACGAGGCGAGGCTCAGTGCCCCACATGCTGTGCCTCAAGCCACCAGCGGACGTGACCCATCCCGGTGTGGTACATTGACCCAGCCAGGCGTGATGCACGGGCCACCACCACATACCAGGTGGGGCTGAATGTGACTGGGGTTCAGGAAAAGGTGGGGGGGTTCCATGAGAGTCCTTGTGTTACCCGGGCACTTTACTAAAGGTTCTTGCATGCAGTCCAAGGCTGCGCTACATCTAGTAGGAGGTAAAAGTAAACTTCTTTGGAGTGGGAAGTCCTCTGGCGAGACTGTGCTCTCAGTAGTACAGCCTCGCCAACGGTAACTTGTCACTCAGTGCATAAATACGCGCATGCGGAGTATGGTAACGTATGTGGGTGGGTGTGTAATATATATATATATATATATATATATATATATATATATATATATATATATATATATATATATATATATATATATATATATATATATATATATATATATATATATATATATATATATATTCCTATGAGTCCACGGGGAAAATGAAACACGAAAAGTTCCCAAGTGCACTTTCGTGATTATTACACGAAAGTGCACTTGGGAACTTTTCGTTTCATTTTCCCCGTGGATCATAGGAACATCTTGATCACGCGCAAAATTGTGATCCTTTCCAATATATATATATATATATATATATATATATATATATATATATATATTTTTTTTTTTTTTTTCGCTGTCTCCCGCGTTTGCGAGGTAGCGCAAGGAAACAGACGAAAGAAATGGCCCAACCCCCCCCATACACATGTATATACATACGTCCACACACGCAAATATACATACCTACACAGCTTCTCATGGTTTACCCCAGACGCTTCACATGCCCCGATTCAATCCACTGACAGCACGTCAACCCCGGTATACCACATCGCTCCAATTCACTCTATTCCTTGCCCTCCTTTCACCCTCCTGCATGTTCAGGCCCCGATCACACAAAATCTTTTTCACTCCATCTTTCCACCTCCAATTTGGTCTCCCTCTTCTCCTCGTTCCCTCCACCTCCGACACATATATCCTCTTGGTCAATCTTTCCTCACTCATTCTCTCCATGTGCCCAAATCATTTCAAAACACCCTCTTCTGCTCTCTCAACCACGCTCTTTTTATTTCCACACATCTCTCTTACCCTTACGTTACTTACTCGATCAAACCACCTCACACCACATATTGTCCTCAAACATCTCATTTCCAGCACATCCATCCTCCTGCGCACAACTCTATCCATAGCCCACGCCTCGCAACCATACAACATTGTTGGAACCACTATTCCTTCAAACATACCCATTTTTGCTTTCCGAGATAATGTTCTCGACTTCCACACATTCTTCAAGGCTCCCAGAATTTTCGCCCCCTCCCCCACCCTATGATCCACTTCCGCTTCCATGGTTCCATCCGCTGCCAGATCCACTCCCAGATATCTAAAACACTTCACTTCCTCCAGTTTTTCTCCATTCAAACTCACCTCCCAATTGACTTGACCCTCAACCCTACTGTACCTAATAACCTTGCTCTTATTCACATTTACTCTTAACTTTCTTCTTTCACACACTTTACCAAACTCAGTCACCAGCTTCTGCAGTTTCTCACATGAATCAGCCACCAGCGCTGTATCATCAGCGAACAACAACTGACTCACTTCCCAAGCTCTCTCATCCCCAACAGACTTCATACTTGCCCCTCTTTCCAAAACTCTTGCATTCACCTCCCTAACAACCCCATCCATAAACAAATTAAACAACCATGGAGACATCACACACCCCTGCCGCAAACCTACATTCACTGAGAACCAATCACTTTCCTCTCTTCCTACACGTACACATGCCTTATATCCTCGATAAAAACTTTTCACTGCTTCTAACAACTTGCCTCCCACACCATATATTCTTAATACCTTCCACAGAGCATCTCTATCAACTCTATCATATGCCTTCTCCAGATCCATAAATGCTACATACAAATCCATTTGCTTTTCTAAGTATTTCTCACATACATTCTTCAAAGCAAACACCTGATCCACACATCCTCTACCACTTCTGAAACCACACTGCTCTTCCCTAATCTGATGCTCTGTACATGCCTTCACCCTCTCAATCAATACCTTCCCATATAATTTACCAGGAATACTCAACAAACTTATACCTCTGTAATTTGAGCACTCACTCTTATCCCCTTTGCCTTTGTACAATGGCACTATGCACGCATTCCAGTCCTCTATTCTAAACGCTACCTCGCTAATGCGGGAAATGGCGAATAGTATTAAAAAAAAAAAAGAATATATATATATGTAATCCTTGGGGACAGGGGAGAAAGAATACTTTCCACGTATTCCCCATGTGTCGTAGAAGGCGACTAAATGGGGAGGGAGAGGGAGGCTGGAAATCCTCCCCTCTCGTTTTTTTTTTTTTTTAATTTTCCAAAAGAGGAACAGAGAAGGGGGCCAAAGGCCAAATGAGGATATTCCCTCAAAGGCTCAGTCGTCTGTTTTTAACGCTACCTCGCTAAAACGGGAAATGGCGAACAGCATAAGAAAAGAAATAAGCTGGTGACTGAGTTTGGTAAAGTGTGTGAGAGAAGAAAGCTGAGAGTAAATGTGAATAAGAGCAAGGTTATTAGGTGCAGAAGGGTTGAGGGACAAGGCAATTAGGAGGTAAGTTTGAATGGAGAAAACAAAAAAAAAACTGGAGGAAGGGAAGTATTTTAGATATCTGGGAGTGGATTTGGCAGCGGATGGAACCATGGAACGGAAGTGAATCATAGGATGGGGGAGGGGGGCAAAAATTCTGGGAGCGTTGAAGAATGTGTGGAAGTCGAGAACATTATCTTGGAAAGCAAAAATGGGTATGTTTGAAGGAATAGTGACTCCAACAATATTACATGGTTGCGAGGCGTAGGATATAGATAGAGTTGTGCGGAGGAGGGTGGATGTGCTGGAAATGAGAGGTTTGAGGACAATATATGTGGTGTGAGGTGGTTTGATCGAGCAAGTAATAATAGGGTAAGAGAGATGTGTGGTAATAAAAAGAGTGTGGTTGAGAGAGCAGAAAAGGGTGTTATGAAGTGGTTTGGTCACATAGAGAGAATGAGGGAGGAAAGATTGACAAAGAGGATATATGTGTCAGAGGTGGAGGGAACGAGAAGTGGAAGACCCAATTGGAGGTGGAAAGATGGAGTGAAAAAGATTTTGAGTGATCGGGGCCTGAACGTGCAGGAGGGTGAAGGGCGTGCAAGGAATAGAGTGAATTGGAACGATGTGGTATACCTGGGTCGACGTGCTGTCAATGGATTGAACCAGGGCATGTGAAGCGTCTGGGGTAAACAATGGAAAGTTGTGTGGGGCCTGGATGTGGAAAGGGAGCTGTGGTTTCAGTGCATTATTACATGACAACTAGAGACTGAGTGTGAACGAATGTGGCCTTTGTTGTCTTTTCCTAGCGCTACTTCGCGTACATGCGGGGGGAGGGGGTTGTTATTTCATGTGTGGCGGGGTGGCAGTGGGAATGAATAAAGGCAGCCAGTATGAATTATGTACATGTGAATATATGTATATGTCTGTTTGTGTATATAAATGTATACGTTGAGGTGTATATGTATGTATATTTGCGTGTGTGGACGTGTATGTATATACATGTGTATGTGGGTGGCTTGGGCCATTCTTTCGTCTGTCGACAAAAAAAAAAATAAATAAATGAATAAACATATATATATATATATATATATATATATATATATATATATATATATATATATATATATATATATATATATATATATATATATATATATATGTATATTGGAAAGGATCACAATGGGGCGCGTGATCAAGTATATTCCTGTGAGTCCAAGGAGAAATGAAACACGGTAAGTTCCTAAGTGCACCTTCGTGTAATAATCACACCATCAGGGGAGACATAAGAAAGAAATAGAACAGTCAGTTGATAAACAACGACGAGACGTCGCTAGGACGCCATTTACTAAACTAGTGACTATCCGAATGAAGGTCGGGTGCGTTCGAGTCTGGCATCAAACGTATCATATATTATGTGGACAAGAAGGGGAACTGCTTACAAATTTTATCAACAATAAAGCTATCCAATTGTATAGAACTATACTAATATCAATGTTACAATTCTTTGTGTATTTAATGATAGAAGATTCAATGATATTTTTACTCCAGTCAATACAATGATCATAATTTTCAACATGATTAAACAAGGCATTTGATTCTTGTCCTGTTCTTATACTATATTCATGTTGCTTAAGTCTAACAGAAAGATCCTAACCAGTCTGACCAACATAAAACCTATCACAATTTCTACATGGTACTCTACAGATACAGTCTGCAGAACTTTCTGATGACTTCCTGATTAAGATATTCTTTATAGCATTGTTGTTACTGAAGGCAACATTTTCATGAAAGGATTTAAGCAACATGGGAAACAAAGTAAAATTATTATCAAAAGGAGAACTAAAAGGTTTTTGGTGTCAATGGGAGGTTTGTGTTCTACTCTACAAGATAATTTCTTTGCCAGCTTAAGGGATTTATCAATAAAAGATCTAGGATACTTTAACTTAGATCCAATAGAATAAATCTTCTCAAACTCATCATCAATAAACTCTGGACTATAAATATATAATGCCCAAAGGAACATAGACTGGAATGATGATAATCTAACTCTGTCATGTTGAGGCGAGTAATAATGGATATATGAGCATACATTGGTAGGTTTTCTATACATGATAAACTTAGAGTTGTTTCCATCCCTATGGATCAAGCAATCTAAAAATGGTAAAATACCATTACTTTCAATTTCTACAGTTAAGTTGATGGAAGGTACCAAATTGTTAAGTAAAGGGAGAAATGCTTGTAAATTTTCATTTGTTGGCCAAATACAACGGACATCATCAGCATACCTAAATCTAATGGAATTTATGTGTGTGCGCGCGCGCACGCGCACGCGTGTGTGTGTGTGTGTGTGTGTGTGTGTGTGTGTGTGTGTGTGTGTGTGTGTGTGTGTGTATGTGTGTATACATAATTTTCATCTGCTGCACAGTCGTCCGTCTTCGCTTCATCTGGAACTGTGGTGAGGCATATACTGAACCCTTATATCTAAGGTTTCTATTTATCCGAAGCAAGAATGTTCTGACTTCAACTTAACCAAACATTAATTATACTTTTAATCTTTCTTTTTTCCTAACTCGTATATCTTTTATTGGAATACGTTCTGTTTACCCAAGAGGAGTTTTTTTTTTTTTTTGGATTGGATTTGTTTCATTTCGACCTTGTTATGTCAAGGACCATGTATTCTTTTGCCCCCTGTAATCTGTGGTCATGCGTTGGTCAACATATGTTTTTTTTCTTTTCTTTTATAAGATGTAAAGTTTTAACTTCTCATGATGTTCACACATTCTCTGCCCTCCTCGTAAGTATATCCTAACCCTGTCTAATGTGATTTACCTGCGGGCAAAGAGGATTCGAACCCAGTTTTACCACACGATAGGTCAGTATGCTCTCCACTGGACATCTGTCTAATATGTTTACCTCACCTTGCTATGATGACGACTATATAACACACCAATGTTGACATGTATGCAACTATAGCAACTATATAACGAGCAATATCCACGTCAAATTTCGTGTTGCATACAGTGAATAACATAATAGTGACTATATAACAGAGCAATATTCACAAATGGACTTTCAGATGTCTGGCGGTGTACGTTCTTAATATCATTCCTCTCCTGGTCTGACCTGTCTGACGATTCTCACTTTTCATCACGGTCTTCATATTCCATTTTCCAGCTCTTCATTTACGATGACTTCCCAAGGTCTTTCACTCACCGGATTTCCTTTCCAGTTGAGCTCTTCTTATGAGGTGTGACGGATGAGTTGCAAAGTCTGTCCATGACTTAGCTGTTCGGAGTTTCACCCTCACTGAATTCCTTTACGTTCTCCTCTGCCCGGGTATGTATATTGGGTTCAATTCTTCTTGTATTTTTACCTTTATCTTTCGGACGTATCATCTTCCTCTGGTTTAGTCTGCTAAAACCCTTAACCTTACTTTCCTCTGTTTCTTTCCCAGTGTTAGGTATCAAGATCATTGTGGTTAATACTTGTACATTTGACCTTGGGGGTCTCTTGAAGACCAAACAGGCTAAAACTGTATATTTGAGTCACTCCTGAAGACCATAGAGGCTAATACTTATATTTCAGTTACTCTTCAAGACTAAAAAGCCTAATACTGTATATCTGAAGACTATGGGTTAATACTGTATATTTGAATCACTCCTGAGGACTATAGAGGTTAATACTGTATATTTGAGTTATACTTGAAGACCATAGAGGGTAATACTGTATATTTGAGTCACTCCTGAAGACTATAGAGGTTAATACTGTATATTTAAGTCACACTTGAAGACCATAGAGGTTAATACTGTATATCTGAGTAACTCCTGAAGACCATAGAGGGTAATACTGTATATCTGAGTAACTCCTGAAAACCATAGAGGTTAATACTGTATATCTAAGAGAGAGAGAGAGAGAGAGAGAGAGAGAGAGAGAGAGAGAGAGAGAGAGAGAGAGAGAGAGAGAGAGAGAGAGAGAGAGAGAGAGAGAGAGGATACAGCCATACCAAAGCCGACTGGTTGCGCAACACCAGCGATTATCACATCGGCAGGTCCACGAAAACACAGAAACACACATACAAACACACACACCCATTCACACGCCCACGCACACACCCACACCCACCCACCCACCCACACACACACACACCCACACACACACACACACACACACGGACACACACCAGTCAAAAGCCGCAACACTTGCCAGGGTCTTCACCCAGAAGAATTATTTCCCTCTCCCGGGCTGGTGTGTGGGAGAGATGAGTGACCAGGTGCACCTGGGGTGTCGACCTGTTGTGGACCTACAACATGACCAGGTCAACCCGGGTGATGGACCTCACGCTGTGCCACGGGCTTGCTCTTAACTCTCCTAGTGCCACGGGGGTTAGCGGCACTCCCACAAGGTTAGTGTGACTCCCTCAGGGTTAGTGTGACTCCCTCAGAGTTAATGCCACTCCCTCAGGGTTAGTGTCTCTCCCTCAGGGCTAGTGCCACCCTTTCAGGGATAGTGCCACACATCTGGGTTAGTGCCTCTCCCTCAGGGTTAGTGTCACTCACTCAGGGTTAGTGTCACTCCCTCAGGGTTAATGCCACTCCCCCAGGGTTAGTGTCTCTCCCTTAGGTTCAGTGTCACTTCCTCAGGGTTAATGCCTCTCCCTCAGGGTTAGTGCCTCTCCCTCAGGGTTAATGCCACTCCCTCAGGGTTAGTGTCACTCCCTGAGGGTTAGTGTCTCTCCCTCAAGGTTAGTACCACGCCCTCGGGGTTAGTGCCACTCCCTGAGGGTTAGTCCCACTCCCTCAGGGTTAGTCCCACTCCCTCAGGGTTAGTGTCACTCCATCAAGATTGGTGTTACTCCCTCATGGCTAATGCTACTCCCTCAGTATTAGCACCACTCACTCAGGGTTAGAGGCATTCACTCAGGGTTAATGTCACTCCCTCATGGTTAGTGCCAGTCCCTCAAGAGTTTGTGCCGCTTCCTCATTTTTAGAGGCATTCCCTCACGGTTATCGCCACTCCGTCAGGGTTAACGTGTCCAGACAAGGAGGGTAGCTGTCTCCTTGTCTGGAGTGTACCAGGATCCATAAATGGAGACGAAGTCCAACAGTTTCCTTCACTGGACATCGGCTTTTTTAGTCAAGACATGGAGTCCATTGGCCTCCTAGTACGAACATGGAGACCATTGCTCTCCTCGTCTGGACTCCAAGTCCTTTGGCCTACTTGTATGTGGACAAAGAGACCCCTTGTCGTCCATGGATCTTCTTGTCTATACTCGGAGTCTATATGACTCCTTGTCTGAACACAGAGTCTATTGGCGTTCTGGTTTGAACGTGTGATCCTCCTGATGATCTCCTACACACGTGTGATCCTCCTGATGATCTCCTACACACGTGTGATCCTCCTGATGATCTCCTACACACGCGTGATCCTCCTGATGATCTCCTACACACGTGTGATCCTCCTGATGATCTCCTACACACGCGTGATCCTCCTGATGATCTCCTACACACGTGTGATCCTCCTAATGATCTCCTACACAAGTGTGATCCTCCTAATGATCTCCTACACACGTGTGATCCTCCTCATGATCTCCTACACACGTGTGATCCTCCTCATGATCTCCTACACACGTGTGATCCTCCTCATGATCTCCTACACACCTGAGATCCTCCTCATGATCTCCTACACAAGTGTGATCCTCCTCATGATCTCCTACACACCTGAGATCCTCCTAATGATCTCCTACACACGTGTGATCCTCCTCATGATCTCCTACACACATGAGATCCTCCTCATGATCTCCTACACAAGTGTGATCCTCCTCATGATCTCCTACACACCTGAGATCCTCCTCATGATCTCCTACACACGTGTGATCCTCCTCATGATCTCCTACACACGTGTGATCCTCCTCATGATCTCCTACACACGTGTGATCCTCCTCATGATCTCCTACACACGTGTGATCCTCCTCATGATCTCCTACACAAGTGTGATCCTCCTCATGATCTCCTACACACGTGTGATCCTCCTCATGATCTCCTACACACCTGTGATCCTCCTCATGATCTCCTACACACGTGTGATCCTCCTCATGATCTCCTACACACCTGAGATCCTCCTAATGATCTCCTACACACGTGTGATCCTCCTCATGATCTCCTACACACCTGAGATCCTCCTCATGATCTCCTACACAAGTGTGATCCTCCTCATGATCTCCTACACACCTGAGATCCTCCTCATGATCTCCTACACAAGTGTGATCCTCCTCATGATCTACACTTTTCTCATGCAAGGGATGCTCCTGCAAGAACCTCTAACACTTTTCGCTTGCTTGCCGGGAAGAACCTCTAACACTTCTTTGTGGCACTATATGCTCGTACAAGAACCCCTAACACTTCTTTGTGGCACTATATGCTCGTACAAGAACTCCTAACACTTCTTTGTGGCACTATATGCTCGTACAAGAACCCCTAACACTTCTTTGTGGCACTATATGCTCGTACAAGAACTCCTAACACTTCTTTGTGGCACTATGTGCTCGTACAAGAACTCCTAACACTTCTTTGTGGCACTATATGCTCGTACAAGAACTCCTAACACTTCTTTGTGGCACTATATGCTCGTACAAGAACCCCTAACACTTCTTTGTGGCACTATATGCTCGTACAAGAACCCCTAACACTTCTTTGTGGCACTATATGCTCGTACAAGAACTCCTAACACTTCTTTGTGGCACTATATGCTCGTACAAGAACTCCTAACACTTCTTTGTGGCACTATATGCTCGTACAAGAACCCCTAACACTTCTTTGTGGCACTATGTGCTCGTACAAGAACTCCTAACACTTCTTTGTGGCACTATATGCTCGTACAAGAACTCCTAACACTTCTTTGTGGCACTATATGCTCGTACAAGAACCCCTAACACTTCTTTGTGGCACTATATGCTCGTACAAGAACCCCTAACACTTCTTTGTGGCACTATATGCTCGTACAAGAACTCCTAACACTTCTTTGTGGCACTATATGCTCGTACAAGAACCCCTAACACTTCTTTGTGGCACTATATGCTCGTACAAGAACTCCTAACACTTCTTTGTGGCACTATGTGCTCGTACAAGAACTCCTAACACTTCTTTGTGGCACTATATGCTCGTACAAGAACTCCTAACACTTCTTTGTGGCACTATATGCTCGTACAAGAACTCCTAACACTTCTTTGTGGCACTATATGCTCGTACAAGAACTCCTAACACTTCTTTGTGGCACTATATGCTCGTACAAGAACCCTTAACACTTTGTGGCACTATATGCTCGTACAAGAACCCTTAACACTTTGTGGCACTATATGCTCGTACAAGAACTCCTAACACTTCTTTGTGGCACTATATGCTCGTACAAGGACCCTTAACACTTCTTTGTGGCACTATATGCTCGTACAAGAACCCCTAACACTTCTTTGTGGCACTATATGCTCGTACAAGAACCCCTAACACTTCTTTGTGGCACTATATGCTCGTACAAGAACTCCTAACACTTCTTTGTGGCACTATATGCTCGTACAAGAACTCCTAACACTTCTTTGTGGCACTATATGCTCGTACAAGAACTCCTAACACTTCTTTGTGGCACTATATGCTCGTACAAGAACTCCTAACACTTCTTTGTGGCACTATATGCTCGTACAAGAACCCTTAACACTTTGTGGCACTATATGCTCGTACAAGAACCCTTAACGCTTTGTGGCACTATATGCTCGTACAAGAACTCCTAACACTTCTTTGTGGCACTATATGCTCGTACAAGGACCCTTAACACTTCTTTGTGGCACTATATGCTCGTACAAGGACCCTTAACACTTCTTTGTGGCATATATGCTCGTACAAGAACCCTTAACACTTCTTTGTGGCACTATATGCTCGTACAAGAACCTCTAACACTTCTTTGTGGCACTATATGCTCGTACAAGGACCCCTAACACTTCTTTGTGGCACTATATGCTCGTACAAGAACCTCTAACACTTCTTTGTGGCACTATATGCTCGTACAAGGACCCCTAACACTTCTTTGTGGCACTATATGCTCGTACAAGAACCCCTAACACTTCTTTGTGGCACTATATGCTCGTACAAGAACCCCTAACACTTCTTTGTAGCACTATGTGCTCGTACAAGAACCTCTAACCTTCTTTGTAGCACTATGTGCTCGTACTAGAACCTCTAACCTTCTTTGTAGCACTATATGCTCGTACAAGAACCTCTAACACTTCTTTGTGGCACTATGTGCTCGTACTAGAACCTCTAACCTTCTTTGTAGCACTATATGCTCGTACAAGAACCTCTAACCTTCTTTGTAGCACTATGTGCTCGTACTAGAACCTCTAACCTTCTTTGTAGCACTATATGCTCGTACAAGGACCTCTAACACTTCTTTGTGGCACTACATAATCGTACAAGAACCTCTGACATTTTTGTAAGGCATTGGATTCTCTTACTAGACTTGTAACAGTATCGTCCAGTACAAGGAGGATCCTGATAAGAGATTATGACTCCGCTCTTGATCCTCTAGTAGAACTCCTGAATCTTTTCTCTCATATTGGAAATTTCATGAAAACATTTGTCTCTTTATCGTCAATGTCCAACGTCTGAGGTCCAGCTTGGTGTATGGGAACATCTGCCTTCTATTTCGAGGATAGGCTACTCCCTCGAGGACACCTGTCTCTACTCTCGTACTGTATCTTCTCATGGAAACCTCTTATTCATTTCTCTCTTCGCGAGTTGATACGACAAATACTTCTGGTAGCGTGAAGCTTTCTTTTGTTACTAGAGATATTGATGGTGACTTACGACATCTTCCTCTTGTATCAGAGGTTACGACGACAAACTCACAACATCCTCTTCTCCTACTGGAGTCTCAGACAAGTTCCAATATCATCCTCTCATACTGGAGTCTCCGACGACAACTTACGACACCCTGCTCTCTGTCTGGAGGTTTCGAGGAAAGCTTACGATACTCTCCTCTCGTAGTGGAGGTCCCGACCCTGGCCCTGTGTTGACGGTGGTCTAAATGAATTTCAAAAGTTTATTGTCTTCTGAGACACGATCGTCCGCTCACGCATGACCCAAGCAACTGGATACTGGACGCGAGAAAGGTTGTGCAGTATATAGTGAGTGTGACGAGAAGATTATGAGGAGAGGGGGTTAAGCTAAGGGCGTGAGGAGAGTGCATTGAGCTCAGGGTATGAGGAAAGAGTACGAAAGTTGATGGAGAGGGTGAAAGGAGATATGAGAACAAGATAGGAGTATGGAAGTTATGCGACGGTCTTGATTTGAGCATTTAGTTGCTCATATGTCGTTTCAGCCGATATGGAAGTCGCTATTGTGTTCTTCACACACCAGTTGACCATTTCACTCTTGGCAGAGTTCAGTGAAGCTCCGAAAAAGCAAAAACAAAGACAAACAGACAATTCTTAATATACGTAACTCTAAGTACATGTATCTGATCATTCTGTAGGTCTGGCAATATTTGATCTACGCATCTTTGTTACTATAGACTTTTTTTTCCCCTCATTAGTTCTAATGAGAATGTATGACATGAGTAACTTATGTGGACGACTCAAGCCTCTTGAGAGGTCATTCAAAGCTCACTGAAGAGAAACAGACAGACAGTTATGTTAAAGGAATTTAGATATGGTTATCTCTGAGGGTGAGGGAGGAATGTGTTGTTCGAATCCTGGGCCGGCTGTGGGGTCACAGCCAATCCAGGATGTTCATCCTCTCCTTGGGGCCGGTCGATAACAGGCGGGTATCCGCAGCGGGCTGACTGATGTGTCCCCTGCAGCAGGAGAGGAGCTCCATTGGATGAAGGCCATAACAGAGACCTGAGGAAGGCGCAGGGAACACGAGAAGCGATACCTCCCTCCTGTGCCAAGACGGTCGACACTATAGGAGGAGGAGGGAATTATCATCACTAGGTAAAAAGACAGCAAATGATATGATCGTCGGGTTCAGAAGAGAAGCTCTGTGAGTGTATAGGTCCCTTCTCTAAGGCCCAGATAGGTATGCAAATAGATAATCACACACAGACACACACACATACACACACACACACACACACACACACACACACACACACACACACACACCCTTCGTGGTAAAGTAGTTAGTATCAATGACCCTGAGGCAGAGGTCACTTTTACCCAAATGGAGAAAAGGAACTAAGAGCATCTTTACATCCCTTCTCGTTCAGTCCCGGTCCACCGAAGCAGCTCCCTCTCATCATTGCCGCTCTACTGTACCACTATAGAATATAACATCCTCACCAGCCTGGTGTGGGAGATGGTGTCCAGCACCAGCTGGCTGTCCACAGCTATACAGTCCACAGAAGCCTAGAGGACCCATGTAATAAGACCTCTCCATCTCACCAGTAATCATTTATGCTTCTCGAGACATAATCCTGTGGTTTCCTAATCATCTTCGTCCTGTGGTTCCAAACTGCTTCTGTAAGCGACACCAGCCTGGAAACTAGTACTATATTTTTTAATCCGATAATTCTATAAATTAATATGACATTTGTTCTCTTCCACTAACCTAACTGGTACATGTTTCTCTTAAGGCGAGCATTTCAGAAGCATCTGAAGTGGTCTATCTAGTGTTTCCCCACATCCACTGAGCATGTGTGTATGTGTTTGTGTGTGTGTGTGTGTGTGTGTGTGTGTGTGTGTGTGTGTGTGTGTGTGTGTGTGTGTGTGTGTGTGTGTGTGTGTATGTGTGTGTGTGTGTGTGTGTGTGTGTGTGTGTGTGTGTGTGTGTGTGTGTGTGTGTATGAGATAATGAGAGACAGTTTTACAGTCATGTTGCTTCGTCTCTTTTATTACACAGTAATAGATGTGTTAAGAGAGGGGAATTATATGCTGATGATCATGAGAAGTTAGCTACCACAAAGCATTAGAAGCTATTTGGAAATGTTTAGGTAGACGTGTCTTGAAAATATAAGGATGAAGATACCAGAGACTCATCTTCAAAGTTATCTGATACCATTTGGTAATCAGTGCACGGAAAAACACCTACACAATTTCTGGTTGGGACAAATAGACATGTGAGGAATGAGACGAGCAACAGAAGTGCTCACATGAGGGAAGGAGGGAGGAGGAGAGGTTTACCTCCTCACCTTTCTGAACTTAAACATGTCTCTGTCCCTATGGATCATGCAATCTATAAAGGGCAACACACACACACACACACACTCTCTCTCTCTCTCTCTCTCTCTCTCTCTCTCTCTCTCTCTCTCTCTCTCTCTCTCTCTCTCTCTCTCTCTCTCTCTCTCTCTCTCTCTCTCTTTTTCTTCTCTTTTTATACTTGATCGTCGTTTCCCATGTCATATAACTACATATATACATATACATTAACGCCGATGCACGCACACATACATATACATATACATATACATATCAACATATACAAATATACATATATATACTTACACATACACAGACATATACATATACACATGTACATATTCATACTTGCTTCTCATCTTTGTTCCCTTCATTGCCATATATGTATGGACTTATCAATACACATAAACCAAATTTTCCCGCAAGACCCACAATTAGTTCAGTGGTCTCCATCACATAAATTGCCAAAGTGATAGTTTCCTCATTAAGCCCCATTAGTGGGTAAGGTATCAAATTCTAATATCATGAACAATGTAGATTTAGTTAACAAGCTTAACATTATCAATGATGACTTTGATATCAAACTGGTTAGCTTTAAAGTCTCATCTCTGTTCACAAAAGTTACTGTTGATGACTTATTAGAATATTTAACTAAGGTTTTGGACAATTTTCATTTACTTGTTTCAAATATGTTTTTATTGAATTGATAAAATTGTGTACAAAAGATTGTGTATTTCAATTTAATGTAGAATATATGCTCAGAAATTTGGTATGGCAATGGGTAACCCTCTTTCATCTGTACTAAGAAATCTTTATATGGAATTTTTTGAAACAAAATTACTAAAGGACTATCTTACCTTCTAATGCAATTTGGTTTAGGTATGTAGATGATTTTCTTCGTGTTTTGCCAACAAATGAAGATTTTTAAACATTTCTCTCTTTCCTTAAGAATTCAGTACCTTCCATCAACTTTACTGTAGAAATGGAAATGATGGTATGTTACCATTTTTCGATTGCATGATCCATACGGATAGAAACGTGTTTAATATTACTAAGTTCAACATGACAGAGCTAATTATCATAATTCGAATCTTGTTCCTTGAGGCATTATGTATTTGCAGTCCAGAGTTTATTGATGATGAGTTTGAGAAGATATTTTCTATTGGATCCAAATAAAGGAACCGAGATCTTTCACTAATAAATCCCTTAAGTTAGTAAAGAAATCTTTCTCTATAGAATTAAACCCAAACCTCCCATTGACACCAAGAACCTTTTTGTTCTCCCTATTGATAATGACTTTACTTCCCATGCAATGTAAATGTTGCCTTCAGCAACAACAATACTATAAAGAATATCTTTATCAGGAGCTCACCAGAAAGTTTGGCAGAATGCATTAATAGAGTACCATGTAAAAACTTTGATAAGTTTTATGTTGGGCAGACTGGTAATGATCTCTTTGTTAGACTTAAGCAACATAAATATAGTATAAGAACAGGACAAGAATCAAATGCCATTTAATCATGTTAAGAATTATGAGCATTGTACTGACTGGAGTAACGCCATCTTAGTTAGTAACTCTAACTCTTGTACCACGGGAATTATCATTGAATATTCTATTATTGAATACACAAATAATTGTAACTTCAATATTATCAAAGGTCTATACATAGTGGATAGCTTCATTGTAGATAAAGTTTATAAACAGCGCCTGAGGATTGGCGAATTGCATTCATAGTGCCATTGTACAAAGGCAAAGGGGATAAAGGTGAATGTTCAAATTACAGAGGTATAAGTCTGTTGAGTATTCCTGGGAAATTTAATAGGAGGGTATTGATTGAGAGGGTGAAGGCATGTACAGAGCATCAGATTGGGGAAGAGCAGTGTGGTTTCAGAAGTGGTAGAGGATGTGTGGATCAGGTGTTTGCTTTGAGGAATGTATGTGAGAAATACTTAGAAAAGCAAATGGATTTGTATGTAGCATTTATGGATCTGGAGAAGGCATATGATAGAGTTAATAGAGATGCTCTGTGGAAGGTATTAAGAGTATATGGTGCGGGAGGCAAGTTGTTAGAAACAGTGAAAAGTTTTTATCGAGGATGTAAGGCATGTGTACGTGTAGGAAGAGAGGAAAGTGATTGGTTCTCAGTGAATATTGGTTTGCGGCAGGGGTGTGTGATGTCTCCATGGTTGTTCAATTTGTTTATGGATGGGGTTGTCTGGGAGGTAAATGCAAGAGTTTTGGAGAGATGGGCAAGTATGCAATCTGTTGTTGATTAGAGAGCTTGGGAAGTGAGTCAGTTGTTGTTCGCTGATGATACAGCGCTGGTGGCTGATTCGGGTGAGAAACTGCAGAAGTTGGTGACTAAGTTTGGTAAAGTGTATGAAAGAAGAAAGCTGAGAGTAAATGTGAATAAGAGCAAGGTTATTAGGTTCAGTACGGTTTAGGGACAAGTTAATTGGGAGGTAAGTTTGAATGGAGAAAAACTGGAGGAAGTGAAGTGTTCTAGATATCTGGGAGTGGATTTAGCAGCGGATGGAACCATGGAAGCGGAAATGAGTCACAGGGTGGGGGAGGGGGCAAAGGTTCTGGGATCGTTGAAGAACGTGTGGAAGGCGAGAACGTTATCTCGGAAAGCAAAGATGAGAATGTTTGAAGGAATAGAGGTTTCAACAATATTATATGGTTGCGAGGCATGGTCTATGGGTAGGGTTGTGCGGAGGAGGTTGGATGTGTTGGAAATGAGATGTTTGAGGACAATATGTGGTGTGAGGTGGTTTCATCGAGTAAGTAATGAAAGGGTAAGAGAGATGTGCGGTAATAAAAAGAGTGTGGTTGAGAGCAGAGAGGGTGTATTGAAATTGTTTGGTCACATGGAGAGAATGAGTAAGGAAAGATTGATAAAGAGGATGCATGTGTCAGAGGTGGAGGGAACGAGAGAAGTGGGAGAGCAAATTAGTGGTGGAAGGATGGAATGAAAAAGATTTTGAGCAATCGGGGCCTGAACATGCAGGAGGATGAAAGGCGTGCAAGAAATATAGTGAATTGGAACAATGTGGTATACCGGGGTCGACGTGCTGTCAATGTATTGAAACAGGGCATGTGAAGCGTCTGTGGCAAACCATAGAAAATTTGCGGGGCCTAAATGTGGAAAGGGAGCTGTGGTTTCAGTGCATTACACATGAGAACTAGAGACTGAGGGGAGTGCTGTTTCATGTGTGGCGGGGTGGGAACGAGAATGGATGAAGGCAGCATGTATGAATATGTACATGTGTATATATGTATATGTCTGTGTATTTATATGTATCTATACGTTGAAATGTATAGGTAGTATATGTGAGTGTGTGGGCGTTTATGTATATACATGTTTATGTTGATGGGTTGGGCCATTCTTTCGTTTGTTTCCTTGCGCTACCTTGATAACGCGGGAGACAGCGACAAAGTATAATAGAAGGGAAAAAAAAGTAAGATACATATATATATATATATATATATATATATATATATATATATATATATATATATATATATATATATATATATATATATATATATATTTTTTTTTTCTTTTTCTTTCAAACTATTCCATTTCCCGCGTTAGCGAGGTAGCGTTAAGAACAGAGGACTGGGCCTTGGAGGGAATATCCTCACCTGGCCCCCTTCTCTGTTCCTTGTTTTGGAAAATTAAAAAAAAAACGAGAGGGGAAGATTTCCAGCCCCCCGCTCCCTCCCCTTTTAGTCGCCTTCTACGACACGCAGGGAATACGTGGGAAGTATTCTTTTTCCCCTATCCCCAGGGATAATATATATATATATATATATATATATATATATATATATATATATATATATATATATATATATATATATATATATATATATATATATATATATATAAAAGAAAGAGACAGGAGGTCAAGAGAAAGGTGCAAGAGGTGAAAAAAAGGGCAAATGAGAGTTGGGGTGAGAGACTATCAGTAAATTTTAGGGAGAATAAAAAAGATGTTCTTGAAGGAGGTAAATAGGGTGCGTAAGACGAGGGAGCAAATGGGAACTTCAGTGAAGGGCGTAAATGGGGAGGTGATAACAAGTAGTGGTGATGTGAGAAGGAGATGGAATGAGTATTTTGAAGGTTTGTTGAATGTGTCTGATGACAGAGTGGCAGATATAGGGTGTTTGGGTCGAGGTGGTGTGCAAAGTGAGAGGGTTAGGGAAAATGATTTGGTAAACAGAGAAGAGGTAGTAAAAGCTTTGCGGAAGATGAAAGCCGGCAAGGCAGCAGGTTTGGATGGTATTGCAGTGGAATTTATTAAAAAAGGGGGTGACTGTATTGTTGACTGGTTGGTAAGGTTATTTAATGTATGTTTGACTCATGGTGAGGTGCCTGAGGATTGGCGGAATGCGTGCATAGTGCCATTGTACAAAGGCAAAGGGGATAAGAGTGAGTGCTCAAATTACAGAGGTATAAGTTTGTTGAGTATTCCTGGTAAATTATATGGGAGGGTATTGATTGAGAGGGTGAAGGCATGTACAGATCATCAGATTGGGGAAGAGCAGTGTGGTTTCAGAAGTGGGAGAGGATGTGTGGATCAGGTGTTTGCTTTGAAGAATGTATGTGAGAAATACTTAGAAAAGCAAATGGATTTGTATGTAGCATTTATGGATCTGGAGAAGGCATATGATAGAGTTGATAGAGATGCTCTGTGGAAGGTATTAAGAATATATGGTGTGGGAGGCAAGTTGTTAGAAGCAGTGAAAAGTTTTTATCGAGGATGTAAGGCATGTGTACGTGTAGGAAGAGAGGAAAGTGATTGGTTCTCAGTGAATGTAGGTTTGCGGCAGGGGTGTGTGATGTCTCCATGGTTGTTTAATTTGTTTATGGATGGGGTTGTTAGGGAGGTAAATGCAAGAGTTTTGGAAAGAGGGGCAAGTATGAAGTCTGTTGGGGATGAGAGAGCTTGGGAAGTGAGTCAGTTGTTGTTCGCTGATGATACAGCGCTGGTGGCGGATTCATGTGAGAAACTGCAGAAGCTGGTGACGGAGTTTGGTAAAGTGTGTGGAAGAAGAAAGTTAAGAGTAAATGTGAATAAGAGCAAGGTTATTAGGTACAGTAGGGTTGAGAGTCAAGTCAATTGGGAGGTGAGTTTGAATGGAGAAAAACTGGAGGAAGTGAAGTGTTTTAGATATCTGGGAGTGGATCTGTCAGCGGATGGAACCATGGAAGCGGAAGTGGATCATAGGGTGGGGGAGGGGGCGAAAATTTTGGGAGCCTTGAAAAATGTGTGGAAGTCGAGAACATTATCCCGGAAAGCAAAAATGGGTATGTTTGAAGGAATAGTAGTTCCAACAATGTTGTATGGTTGCGAGGCGTGGGCTATGGATAGAGTTGTGCGCAGGAGGATGGATGTGCTGGAAATGAGATGTTTGAGGACAATGTGTGGTGTGAGGTGGTTTGATCGAGTAAGTAACGTAAGGGTGAGAGAGATGTGTGGAAATAAAAAGAGCGTGGTTGAGAGAGCAGAAGAGGGTGTTTTGAAATGGTTTGGGCACATGGAGAGAATGAGTGAGGAAAGATTGACCAAGAGGATATATGTGTCGGAGGTGGAGGGAACGAGGAGAAGAGGGAGACCAAATTGGAGGTGGAAAGATGGAGTGAAGAGGATTTTGTGTGATCGGGGCCTGAACATGCAGGAGGGTGAAAGGAGGGCAAGGAATAGAGTGAATTGGAGCGATGTGGTATACAGGGGTTGACGTGCTGTCAGTGGATTGAATCAAGGCATGTGAAGCGTCCGGGGTAAACCATGGAAAGCTGTGTAGGTATGTATATTTGCGTGTGTGGACGTGTGTATGTACATGTGTATGGGGAGGGTTGGGCCATTTCTTTCGTCTGTTTCCTTGCGCTACCTCGCAAACGCGGGAGACAGCGACAAAGTATAAAAAAAAAAAAAAAAAAAAAAAAAAAAAAACGAGAGGGGAGGATTTCCAGCCCCCCCGCTCCCTCCCCTTTTAGTCGCCTTCTACGACACGCAGGGAATACGTGGGAGGTATTCTTAATCCCCTATCCCCAGGGATACATATATATATATATATATATATATATATATATATATATATATATATATATATATATATATATATATATATATATAAAATCATCATTAAATCAAACCAGTTTATTACTGAAAGATCTGTATAAGAAAGATTTACTTTTAACTTGCGTTGCTTTGTGGCAAGACATACAAGAGGCCCGCGTTTCACAAGACCTTGTCCTCCTGTGGAAAGAGCAAGGACTGGTGCTGCTCCTCTGGTGTGTGACGGGGGATAATGTGTACCGGATCCGCATTACGTGTCAAAAATAAGGAATCTAATGCCAACAGATCGAACAGGAAGGTGCACTGGTGACCATAGCTTTGGAAGGAGATGAAAGAAAGAAGAAAAATGGGGAGGAGGAGGAGGAGGAGGAGGAAAGGGAAGAAGTGAGTGTGTACAAGAAGCAATAGAGACAAGCAGGCAAAACCAATGTAGCTCCCTTGCGGGCATCACCGCAGCAGACGAAGCAGCAGACGAAGCAGCAGTTACTACAATGTCTGCATCAGCAGTAACAACGACATTTACGACAATATCTGCAGCAGTAGCATCAGCTGTAGTTCCTACAATATCTGCATCAGCAGCAGCAGCAACAGCAGCTTCAGCAGTATTTCTAGATGCAGCAATAGCAATACCAACAGCAACAGCAACAACAGCAGGAACAGCAACAGTAACAGCAGCAGGAGCAGCAGACGAACCAACGCCCCAATGATGTCGATGGACGAGCGATCTGGTCTGGAGATAAGCAGCCCCTCAAGCGCGGTCGGGAGTTCAGCATACAGGCGTGGGAAGTTCGCCCATCTCAACCACTGCGTTCAGTTGTGGCATTACACTGTCTTACTGCATTCGTAGGTGTGTGGGGAGATGTTGTGTCTGGGAGGAGAGCAGGGTGAAGCAAGCTACAGCAGGCAAGGTGTCTCAACCTGCTTCCACCCCGGCACATAATCTCCCAAGGTCAAACGCAATAGTTCGTTGTCCGCTGGGTCTTGTGGCACAGTGAAGTACACGGACACACCCTGTGGCATAGTGAAGTACATGGGCACACCCTGTGGCATAGTGAAGCACATGGACACACCCTGTGGCACAGTGAAGTGCACAGACACACATTTTGGCACAATTAAGTATGTGTAAACATGGCAAGTTCATTTGTAGTTATGAATCAATACATTTCTTTTCACCTCAGATGCTACAGCCGCTAGCCTTGGTGTCCTGAGGCCAGACACTTATATATTAACGTTAAGGATTTATCTGTTGTTATATTTCGCCGGTTGAGTCATTTACCCCTTGTTCAGCGGCCATCTGCTGCTTCAAGTGTTAGCTACTCACACTGGGACAAGGTTTGATGGGAGACTATTGGAATTACAGCAAAGATCCGTTGTACAATGCATGGACGGTATATCTTGACGAAATTCGCATCACTTATATGAATCCGAATTAGAACCGTTAAATGAAACGGGACGGTTTCCTTCAGTAAGAATTAAAGCAATGTTTCGAAGTCATTATAGACATTGGCACAGCACCAGAGACGAGATGAGATATTCATTGGAAGGCTGGAATATTCATCAGAAGGCTGGAATATTCATCAGAAGGCTGGAATATTCATCAGGAGGCTGGAATATTCATCTGAAGGCTGGAATATTCATCATAAGGCTGGAATATTCATCAGAAGGCTGGAATATTCATCAGAAGGCTGGAATATTCATCAGGAGGCTGGAATATTCATCAGAAGGCTGGAATATTCATCAGAAGGCTGGAATATTCATCATAAGGCTGGAATATTCATCAGAAGGCTGGAAATTTTCTGCTCAGTTACCTGTACTGCCGTGCTGACCAGAACCTATATGGTCGCAAGTCGTGGTGGTGCTTCAGTTCACAGGTTCGAAAAATTCTCAATTAAGCTTAGACATTAGGCACCCACGTTGTCCAGTCTCCCACCACGAGTTAGATATAAGATACAGTGCGTGTTAACTGGCCAAAATTTGTATGACAGATTTGTCTTTCCCTGATACAGCGCTTGCAAGGGAGAAGAAAATCTGTAATGAATACGAAGAACTTTGCGCTTACTTCGAAAGTTAATAATTTCGTGGCCTCCACAACAGGCTACCAGTGGTGTAAGTATGAAGTCTCTATCATGTTTTGCTCTTGGGTTATCGTTCCAATAAGAATATCTTCACTAGCAGACAGACAGACAGACAAACAGAGAGACAGACAGACAGACAGACAGACAGACAGACAGACACACACACACACACACACACACACACGCACACACGCCCAAATGGGGCCTCCGTGGTGTAACAGTTAGCGTTACGGACCATGAGACAGCCCGGGCCAGCCTGGGGTCAGACCAGCATGGATTTGAATCCTGGGCATTGTATATCGTCCAACATCCAGCTCAGGTGTTCATCCTTCCTTCGGGGCTGGCCTATAATTGAGTACCTGGCTTAGGATGGGGCATGTGTAGGTGTGTGCACACGCACATTGGTAGTAAAGACATAATACTTATATATACAAGGTCAAGAGATGGCACAACACTTGCGGAAAAACTCATCTCCTTGTAACACACAATATAGTTATCGCAGACGTACAGGGGACGACATAATGTCCCACACATACCTGTGTAGCGGCGGGACACAAGAAGTAGTTCCACGGAAGAGGAACGTTACGTATAATGTCCAGTCTTTTTTTTTTTCAGAGCACTCTCGGTCGTTGATGACACCATCTTCAAGGTATTTATGTCATCTATAATTACCCCAGGACCAGTTTCTCTGAGTCTTGGTATTACCCAGGATCTTTCTGAAATTTCCAGTAGCCCAAGGTCACGCTACATTTAGTAGCAGGGAAAGGCAGACTCGTATGGAGTGAGAAGTTCTTCGATGATACCACCTCGGTGATACCACCTCGCCGAAGGTGATTTTTCTTTCGTGGTGTAACCTCCAGCAGGCGGAGTCCGGTAACACCCAGTCTTTTAGACATGCATATCAAGATAATGCATGACACATGCGAAGTTCATCGTCATCATGTGAATCATTTCCCCTAGAGCTAAGTTATGAGAAATATTGAGACGTCACCAAAATAATATACATTCTTTGCTTTGCTATCCTTTTCTTCGACTGGTTATATGGAAACCATTCATCTTTATCAAGGTCAGACCTCCACTCTTGACCTTGAGTCTGTGTGATCTGTGTATTTATGTAAAACGAAGAATACACAGGAACACAAAGAAATTCAAACAACAACAGACCACTGGGTTCTCTCGAGGCTGTTTGTTATGGAGGAAGATATCAGAAACTTACTGAATAATGTCGTAAAAGTGAGGTGGTATATAGATAATTCATCAAGAGTAATCTGAAAACTATCATTTGGACTATGAAGGGGTAAATAATGACAGTCGTGCACATGAAGCAAAGTATTTGTCAAGTCTGTTCATAAACGTATCCATAGCGTTGCTGTCAACCATTTTCATAGTCAAATCGTTCCATATGTTGATAATTCTCTTGAAGAAAAAGTACTTCACCTCATTTAAGGTAAATTGTTTACCCACGAGCTTGTTGCTATTACATAGCGCAAAAATCAGTCGAATATTGTCATAGATGATTTTAAAGATCAAGATTATCAGAGCCTTTGATCATTTTGAATGCTTCAATTAGATAACTTTTTAACCTTTTTTCGAGCAAAATATATTCAAGTCATCTACTATTATCTCGTAAGACTTGTTTCCCAGTTCGAAAATCGTTTGGTGGTTCGACGCTGTTACTCTCTCCATTCTATGTCTTACTTTAGGTAAGGTGACCAAAACTGAGCAAAATATCCAAGATGAGGACGAACCAGTGAACCAGAAAGAGTAAGGATGATTTCCCTGGACTTACGTTCAAGGGCTCTGCTAATAAAACCAAGAACATTTCGCTCTTTCCACAGCTTCTGTGCACTGGTTACTTGGTTTTAGGTCACCTGAGATCATTACACCCACGTCTTTTTCCTCATTTACCTGTAGCTTGCCTTTTCATTCTAAAATGTGTAAGACTTTGCATTTATCGACATCAAAATTCATGTGCCACTTATGAGCCCAGTTCATCACTTAGTTTATGTCAGCTTGATTTGGAATTTCAAGTTCATTTGTAGATATATTTCCCAGCTTTGTATCATCAATACAATAGCAAGAGGTCAAGAGAAAGGTGCAAGGGTTGAAAAAGAGGGCAAATGAGAGTTGGAGTGAGAGAGTATCATTAAATTTTAGGGAGAATAAAAAGATGTTTTGGAAGGAGGTAAATAACGTTCGTAAGACAAGAGAACAAATGGGAACATCGGTGAATGGGGCAAGTGGGAAGGTACTAATAGGTAGTGATGAAGTGCGAAGATGGAGTAAGTATTCTGAAGGTTTGTTGAAAGTGTTTGATGATAGAATGGCAGATATAGGGCGTTTTGGTCGAGGTGGTGTGCGAAGTGAGAGGGTTAGGGAGAATGATTTGGTAAACAGAGAAGAGGTAGTGAAAGTTTTGCGGAGGATGAAAATCGGCAAGGCAGCGGGTTTGGATGTTACTGTGTTTGTTGATTAGTCGGTAAGGATATTCATTGTACATAAAGGACCATGGTGAAGTGCCTGAGGATTGGCGGAATGCATGCATAGTGCCACTGTACAAAGGCAAAGGGGATAGTGCTGTGTTCAAACTACAGAGCACAAGTCTGTTGAATATTCAAGGGAAATTATATGGGAGGGTATTGAGCTAGAGGGTCAAGGCATGTATAGAGCATTAGATTGAGGGAGGGCAGTGTGGTTTCAGAAGTGGATAGAGGATGTGTGGATCAGGTGTTTGCTTTGAAGAATGTATGTGAGAAATACTTAGAAAAACAAATGAATTTGCAGAAGCATTTATGGATCTTGGGAAGGCATATGATAGGGTTGATAGAGATGCTTTGTGGAAGGTTTTAAGAGTATATGGTGTAAGAGGTAAGTTGCTAGAAGCAGTGAAAAGTTTCACCAAGGATGTGTACGCGTAAGAAGAGAGGAGAGTGGTTGGTTCCCAGTGAATGTCGGTTTACGGAAGGGGTGTGTGATGTCCCCATGGTTGTTTGATCTGCTTATGGATGGGGTGGTTAGGGAGGTGAGTGCACGGATTTTGGAAAGAGGGGCGAGTATGCAGTCTGTTGTAGATGAGAGGGCCTGGCAAGTGAGTCAGTTAATTTTCGCTGATGATACAGCTCTGGTGGTTGATTCGTGTGAGAAACTGCAGAAGATGATGAGTGAGTTTGGAAAAGTGTGTGAAATGAGAAAGTTGAGAGTGAATGTGAAAGGGAGCAAAGTTGTTGAGTTCGGTAAGGTTGAGGGACAAGTTAATTGTGATGTAGGTTTGGAGGAAGTGGAGTGGATTTGGCAGCGGGTGGAACCATGGAAATGAAATTGAGTCCCACGGTGGGGAAGAGCTGGGGTTCTGGGAGCGATGAAGAATGTGTGGAAGGAGAGAACGTTTTCTCAGAGAGCAAAGATGGGTATATTCGAAGGAATAGTGGTTCCATCAATGTTAAATGGGTCCGAGGCGTGGGCTGTGGAGGGGTTTGAGAACAATATGTGGTGTGGGGTAGTCTGGTCGAGTGGGTGGTGAGAGGGTGGGAGAGATGTGTGGAAATATAAAGAGAGCTGTTCAGAGAGCAGAAGAGGGTGTGTTGAAATGGTTTGGTCACTTGGAGAGAATGAGTGAGGAAAGGTTGACAAAAAGGATGTATTTGTTAGAGGTGGAATGAACAAGGAGAAGTGGGAGACCAGAGTGGAGGTGGAAGGATGGAGTGAAAAAGACTTTGAGTGATCGGGGCCTGAACATACAGGAGGGTGAGAGGCGTGCAAAGAATAGAATCAATGGGAACGATGTGGTATACTGGGTTCGACTTGAAGCGTCTGGGGTAAACCATGGAAGGGTCTATGAGGACTGGATGTGGATAGAAAACTGTTATTTCAGTGCATTACACATGACAGCTAGATACTGAGTGTGAACGAATGTGGCCTTTTTTGTCTGTTTTCCTGGATCTACCTCGCTGATGCGGGGGGTATCGATGCTATTTCCTGTGGGGCGGGGTGGCGACAGGGATGGATGAAGGCAAGCAAGAATGAATATGTACATATGCATATGTGCGCATGTCTGTGTGTACATCATATGTATGTATATGTGGGTATCCGGGTGCTTATGTATATGTTTTCATGTGTATGTAAGTGGATTGGCCATTCTTCGTCTGTTTCCTGGCGCTACCTCGGACGCAGGAGACAGCGATTATGTATGAGAAATAGATAAAAAGAATATATGTAGATATGATGATCACACTTGTCCGTGATGATAGTATGAAGATGAAATCGCACTTCAGTCGGAGTTCATACAGTTTCATTTAACATGTAATTTTTCTATACATTTCGCACAACATGTTTCGTAGAGACAATCCACCTCATCAGGTGCCACTACGTAACAAAATTATGTAAATCCCAACATCACACTTGATCCCCGCCGTCCAACACCAATCTTTATAGACCAAGCACTTTCTGCTTTGTCTGGTCGTAAGCGTTGTAAGGGAGAGTGATTAGAGGGGGTCACGTGGCGGGGGTTGACCTGGGTAGCTGTGTGTGTCTTGAACAAATTTTTTTGATGTTTCTATGTTTTCGCGTTTTGTCACTTCTCTCATAATGATTTGGTTAATGCTAAGACGGGCTTCAGAATTGCCTGGGGACAAATTAAAGTTCTTAGTATTAGCAATTAGGACAGATTCAATGACGTTGCGTTTGGCATAATCAGCAGAGGCATATAAAATAACGGGATTTTCAAGATCTATATGGTCATCATTTTCATGACAATGTTTTGTGATCAGTTCAGCATACTGAATGTCGGTGCCAATAACACCTCTCCGTTACAATTTTACCAGTCTTGCCTGCATGAATGTATCTACATACCTTGCATTTGACGGGGTAAACACTTCCCATTGTTGCATGATTTGGCCCACTATCTATTAAGGTCTCGTACTGGAAAGCAATATTACAAGCACTGTTTTTTTTTTTGGAACAAGATTAGCTAAGTTGGGAGAACAGGGCAACACGAAACATTAAGACTTATCCTTATTTGTCACATCTTTGTTACAAGAAGCGTAAAATGTCTTCCCTAGATTTCCAATAAGCTTTGCCTCCAAACCAATTGGAATAATATAACTGCCAAAAGATACGTCTTAATATGGCTACATTCATCACATATCCGTAGCGCTCTTAAGAACATAGACATAACTACAGACATTTTTACAGAGGGATCATGTACTGAGAAATAGTGAATATAACTCAGAATTAGTAGGCTTCCTGAAGATTAAAGGACAAATGATCAGATTATTTATCAACTCACCAAGAACGAGCATTTTGCCTTCTTTTTCCTATCAAAATCTTGGGAGGATGGCCACAAGGACCACGCATCAGCCACGTATCTATCTATCTATCTATCTATCTATCTATCTATCTATCTATCTATCTATCTATCTATATATATATATATATATATATACATATATATATATATATATAATATATATATATATATATATTTTTTTTTTTTTATTATACTTTGCCGCTGTCTCCCGCGTTTGCGAGGTAGCGCAAGGAGACAGACGAAAGAAATGGCCCAATCCCCCCCATACACATGTATATACATACGTCCACACACGCAATATATATATATATATATATATATATATATATATATATATATATATATATATATATATATATATATAAGGTGCAAGAGGTGAAAAAAAGGGCAAATGAGAGTTGGGGTGAGAGAGTATCATTAAATTTTAGGGAGAATAAAAAGATGTTCTGGATGGAGGTAAATAAAGTGCGTAAGACAAGGGAGCAAATGGGAACTTCAGTGAAGGGCGAAAATGGGGAGGTGATAACAAGTAGTGGTGATGTGAGAAGGAGATGGAGTGAGTATTTTGAAGGTTTGTTGAATGTGTTTGATGATAGAGTGGCAGATATAGGGTGTTTTGGTCGAGGTGGTGTGCAAAGTGAGAGGGTTAGGGAAAATGATTTGGTAAACAGAGAAGAGGTAGTAAAAGCTTTGCGGAAGATGAAAGTCGTCAAGGCAGCAGGTTTGGATGGTATTGCAGTGGAATTTATTAAAAAAGGGGGTGACTGTATTGTTGACTGGTTGGTAAGGTTATTTAATGTATGTATGACTCATGGTGAGGTGCCTGAGGATTGGCGGAATGCGTGCATAGTGCCATTGTACAAAGGCAAAGGGGATAAGAGTGAGTGCTCAAATTACAGAGGTATAAGTTTGTTGAGTATTCCTGGTAAATTATATGGGAGGATATTGATTGAGAGGGTGAAGGCATGTACAGAGCATCAGATTGGGGAAGAGCAGTGTGGTTTCAGAAGTGGTAGAGGATGTGTGGATCAGGTGTTTGCTTTGAAGAATGTATGTGAGAAATACTTAGAAAAGCAAATGGATTTGTATGTAGCATTTATGGATCTGGAGAAGGCATATGATAGAGTTGATAGAGATGCTCTGTGGAAGGTATTAAGAATATATGGTGTGGGAGGCAAGTTGTTAGAAGCAGTGAAAAGTTTTTATCGAGGATGTAAGGCATGTGTACGTGTAGGAAGAGAGGAAAGTGATTGGTTCTCAGTGAATGTAGGTTTGCGGCAGGGGTGTGTGATGTCTCCATGGTTGTTTAATTTGTTTATGGATGGAGTTGTTAGGGAGGTGAATGCAAGAGTTTTGGAAAGAGGGGCAAGTATGAAGTCTGTTGGGGATGAGAGAGCTTGGGAAGTGAGTCAGTTGTTGTTCGCTGATGATACAGCGCTGGTGGCTGATTCATGTGAGAAACTGCAGAAGCTGGTGACTGAGTTTGGTGAAGTGTGTGAAAGAAGAAAGTTAAGAGTAAATGTGAATAAGAGCAAGGTTATTAGGTACAGTAGGGTTGAGGGTCAAGTCAATTGGGAGGTGAGTTTGAATGGAGAAAAACTGGAGAAAGAGAAGTGTTTTAGATATCTGGGAGTGGATCTGGCAGCGGATGGAACCATGGAAGCGGAAGTGGATCATAGGGTGGGGGAGGGGGCGAAAATTCTGGGGGCCTTGAAGAATGTGTGGAAGTCGAGAACATTATCTCGGAAAGCAAAAATGGGTATGTTTGAAGGACAGTGGTTCCAACAATGTTGTATGGTTGCGAGGCGTGGGCTATGGATAGAGTTGTGCGCAGGAGGATGGATGTGCTGGAAATGAGATGTTTGAGGACAATGTGTGGTGTGAGGTGGTTTGATCGAGTAAGTAACGTAAGGGTAAGAGAGATGTGTGGAAATAAAAAGAGCGTGGTTGAGAGAGCAGAAGAGGGTGTTTTGAAATGGTTCGGGCACATGGAGAGAATGAGTGAGGAAAGATTGACCAAGAGAATATATGTGTCGGAGGTGGAGGGAACGAGGAGAAGAGGGAGACCAAATTGGAGGTGGAAAGATGGAGTGAAAAAGATTTTGTGTGATCGGGGCCTGAACATGCAGGAGGGTGAAAGGAGGGCAAGGAATAGAGCGAATTGGAGCGATGTGGTATACCGGGGTTGACGTGCTGTCAGTGGATTGAATCAAGGCATGTGAAGCGTCTGGGGTAAACCATGGAAAGCTGTGTAGGTATGTATATTTGCGTGTGTGGACGTATGTATATACATGTGTATGGGGGTGGGTTGGGCCATTTCTTTCGTCTGTTTCCTTGCGCTACCTCGCAAACGCGGGAGACAGCGACAAAGCAAATATATATATATATATATATATATATATATATATATATATATATATATATATATATATATATATATATATATTCTTAATACCTTCCACAGATCATCTCTATCAACTCTATCATATGCCTTCTCCAGATCCATAAATGCTACATACAAATCCATTACCTTTTCTAAGTATTTCTCACGTACATTCTTCAAAGCAAACACCTGATCCACACATCCTCTACCACTTCTGAAACCACACTGCTCTTCCCCAATCTGATGCTCTTTACATGCCTTCACCCTTTCAATCAATACACTCCCATATAATTTACCAGGAATACTCAACAAACTTATATCTCTGTAATTTGAGCACTCACTCTTATCCCCTTTGCCTTTGTACAATGGCACTATGCAAGCATTCCGCCAATCCTCAGGCACCTCACCATGAGTCATACATACATTAAATATCCTTACCAACCAGGGAGGCAAGTTGTTAAAGCTAGTGAAAAGTTTTTAACGAGAATGTAAGGCATGTGTACGAGTAGGAAGAGAGGAAAGTGATTGGTTCTCAGTGAATGTTGGTTTGCGGCAGGAATGCATGATATCTCTATGGTTGTTTAATTTGTTTATGGATGGGGTTGTTAGGTAGGTGAATGCAAGAGTTTGGAAAGAGGGGCAAGTATGCAGTCTGTTGTGGATAAGAGAGCTTGGTGGCTGATTCTGGTGAGAAACTGCAGAAGCTGGTAACTGATTTTGGTAAAGTGAGTGAAAGAAGAAAGCTGAGAGTAAATGTGAATAAGAGCAAGGTTATTAGGTACAGTAGTGTTGAGGGACAAGTCAACTGGGAGGTAGTTTGAATGGAGAAAAACTGGAGGAAGTGAAGTGTTTTAGATATCTGGGAGTGGATTTAGCAACGGATGGAACCATGGAAGCGGAAGTGAATCATAGGGTGGGGGAGGGGGCGAAAGTTCTGGGAGCGTTGAAAAATGTGTGGGAGTCGAGAACGTTGTCTTGGAAAGCAAAAATGGGTATGTTTGAACTAATAGTGGTTCCAACAATGTTATATGGTTGCGAGGAGTGGGCTATAGACTGAGTTGTGCGGAGGAGGGTGGATGTGCTGGAAATGAGATGTTTGAGGACAATATGTGGTGTGAGGTGGTTTGATGGAGTAAGTAATGAAAGGGTAAGAGAGATGTGTGGTAATAAAAAGAGTGCGGTTGAGAGAGCAGGAGAGGGTGTTTTGAAATGGTTTGGTCACATGGAGAGAATGAGTGAGGAAAGATTGACAAAGAGGATATATGTGCCAAAGGTGGAGGGAACTAAGAGAAGTGGGAGACCCAATTGGAGGTGGAAAGATGTAGTGAAAAAGATTTTGAGTGATCGGGGCCTGAACATGCAGGAGGGTGAAAGGCGGGCAAGGAATAGAGTGAATTGGAACGATGTTGTATGCCGGGGTTGACGTGCTGTCAATGGATTGAACCAGGGCATGTGAAGCGTCTGGGGTAAACCATGGAATGTTTTGTGGGGCCTGGATGTGGAAAGGGAGCTGTGGTGTCGGTGCATTATACATGACTTTTCCTAGCGCTACCTGGCGCACATGCGAGGGGAGGGGGTTGGCATTTCATGTGTGGCGGGGTTGCGACGGGAATGAACAAGGGCAGACAGTATGAATTAAGCACATGTGTATATATGTATATGTCTGTGTGTGTATGTATATGTATACGTTGAGATGTATAGGTATGCATATTTGCATGTGTGGACTTACTCGATCAAAACACCTCACACAACATATTGTCTTCAAACATTTCATTTCCAACACATCCACCCTCCTCCGTACAACCCTATCTATTGCCCATGCCTCGGAACCATATATATATATATATATATATATATCTATATATCTATCTATCTATCTATCTATCTATCTATCTATCTATATATATATATATATATATATATATATATATATATATATATATATATATATATATATATATATATATATATATGTATCTTTCTTTTCTTTCTTTTAAACTATTCGCCATTTCCCGCGTTAGCGAGGTAGCGTTAAGAACAGAGGACTGGGCCTTTTTTGCAATATCCTCACCTGGCCCCCTCTGTTCCTTCTTTTGGAAAATTAAAAAAAAACGAGAGGGGAGGATTTCCAGCCCCCCGCTCCCTCCCCTTTTAGTCGCCTTTTACGACACGCAGGGAATACGTGGGAAGTATTCTTAATCCCCTATCCCCAGGGATGATATATATATATATTTTTTTTTTTTTTTTTTTTTTATACTTTGTCGCTGTCTCCCGCGTTTGCGAGGTAGCGCAAGGAAACAGACGAAAGAAATGGCCCAACCCCCCCCCCCATACACATGTACATACACACGTCCACACACGCAAATATACATACCTACACAGCTTTCCATGGTTTACCCCAGACGCTTCACATGCCTTGATTCAATCCACTGACAGCACGTCAACCCCTGTATACCACATGACTCCAATTCACTCTATTCCTTGCCCTCCTTTCACCCTCCTGCATGTTCAGGCCCCGATCACACAAAATCTTTTTCACTCCATCTTTCCACCTCCAATTTGGTCTCCCTCTTCTCCTCGTTCCCTCCACCTCCGACACATATATCCTCTTGGTCAATCTCTCCTCACTCATTCTCTCCATGTGCCCAAACCATTTCAAAACACCCTCTTCTGCTCTCTCAACCACGCTCTTTTTATTTCCACACATCTCTCTTACCCTTACGTTACTTACTCGATCAAACCACCTCACACCACACATTGTCCTCAAACATCTCATTTCCAGCACATCCATCCTCCTGCGCACATCTCTATCCATAGCCCACGCCTCGCAACCATACAACATTGTTGGAACCACTATTCCCTCAAACATACCCATTTTCGCTTTCCGAGATAATGTTCTCGACTTCCACACATTTTTCAAGGCTCCCAAAATTTTCGCCCCCTCCCCCACCCTATGATCCACTTCCGCTTCCATGGTTCCATCCGCTGACAGATCCACTCCCAGATATCTAAAACACTTCACTTCCTCCAGTTTTTCTCCATTCAAACTCACCTCCCAATTGACTTGACCCTCACCCCTACTGTACCTAATAACCTTGCTCTTATTCACATTTACTCTCAACTTTCTTCTTCCACACACTTTACCAAACTCAGTCACCAGCTTCTGCAGTTTCTCACATGAATCAGCCACCAGCGCTGTATCATCAGCGAACAACAACTGACTCACTTCCCAAGCTCTCTCATCCCCAACAGACTTCATACTTGCCCCTCTTTCCAGGACTCTTGCATTTACCTCCCTTACAACCCCATCCATAAACAAATTAAACAACCATGGAGACATCACACACCCCTGCCGCAAACCTACATTCACTGAGAACCAATCACTTTCCTCTCTTCCTACACGTACACATGCCTTACATCCTCGATAAAAACTTTTCACTGCTTCTAACAACTTGCCTCCCACACCATATATTCTTAATACCTTCCACAGAGCTTCTCTATCAACTCTATCATATGCCTTCTCCAGATCCATAAATGCTACATACAAATCCATTTGCTTTTCTAAGTATTTCTCACATACATTCTTCAAAGCAAACACCTGATCCACACATCCTCTACCACTTCTGAAACCGCACTGCTCTTCCCCAATCTGATGCTCTGTACATGCCTTCACCCTCTCGATCAATACCCTCCCATATAATTTACCAGGAATACTCAACAAACTTATACCTCTGTAATTTGAGCACTCACTCTTATCCCCTTTGCCTTTGTACAATGGCACTATGCACGCATTCCGCCAATCCTCAGGCACCTCACCATGAGTCATACATACATTAAATAACCTTACCAACCAGTCAACAATACAGTCACCCCCTTTTTTAATAAATTCCACTGCAATACCATCCAAACCTGCTGCCTTGCCGGCTTTCATCTTCCGCAAAGCTTTTACTACCTCTTCTCTGTTTACCAAATCATTTTCCCTAACCCTCTCACTTTGCACACCACCTCGACCAAAACACCCTATATCTGCCACTCTGTCATCAGACACATTCAACAAACCTTCAAAATACTCATTCCATCTCCTTCTCACATCACCGCTACTTGTTATCACCTCCCCATTTGCGCCCTTCACTGAAGTTCCCATTTGCTCCCTTGTCTTACGCACCCTATTTACCTCCTTCCAGAACATCTTTTTATTCTCCCTAAAATTTACTGATAGTCTCTCACCCCAACTCTCATTTGCCCTTTTTTTCACCTCTTGCACCTTTCTCTTGACCTCCTGTCTCTTTCTTTTATACTTCTCCCACTCAATTGCATTTTTTCCCTGCAAAAATCGTCCAAATGCCTCTCTCTTCTCTTTCACTAATACTCTTACTTCTTCATCCCACCACTCACTACCCTTTCTAAACAGCCCACCTCCCACTCTTCTCATGCCACAAGCATCTTTTGCGCAATCCATCACTGATTCCCTAAATACATCCCATTCCTCCCCCACTCCCCTTACTTCCATTGTTCTCACCTTTTTCCATTCTGTACACAGTCTCTCCTGGTACTTCCCCACACAGGTCTCCTTCCCAAGCTCACTTACTCTCACCACCTTCTTCACCCCAACATTCACTCCTCTTTTCTGAAAACCCATACTAATCTTCACCTTAGCCTCCACAAGATAATGATCAGACATCCCTCCAGTTGCACCTCTCAGCACATTAACATCCAAAAGTCTCTCTTTCGCGCGCCTGTCAATTAACATGTAATCCAATAACGCTCTCTGGCCATCTCTCCTACTTACATAAGTATACTTATGTATATCTCGCTTTTTAAACCAGGTATTCCCAATCATCAGTCCTTTTTCAGCACATAAATCTACAAGCTCTTCACCATTTCCATTTACAACACTGAACACCCCATGCATACCAATTATTCCCTCAACTGCCACATTACTCACCTTTGCATTCAAATCACCCATCACTATAACCCGGTCTCGTGCATCAAAACCGCTAACACACTCATTTAGCTGCTCCCAAAACACTTGCCTCTCATGATCTTTCTTCTCATGCCCAGGTGCATATGCACCAATAATCACCCACCTCTCTCCATCAACTTTCAGTTTTACCCATATTAATCGAGAATTTACTTTCTTGCATTCTATCACATACTCCCACAACTCCTGTTTCAGGAGTATTGCTACTCCTTCCCTTGCTCTTGTCCTCTCACTAACCCCTGACTTCACTCCCCAGACATTTCCAAACCACTCTTCCCCTTTACCCTTGAGCTTCGTTTCACTCAGAGCCAAAACATCCAGGTTCCTTTCCTCAAACATACTACCTATCTCTCCTTTTTTCACATCTTGGTTACATCCACACACATTTAGGCATCCCACTCTGAGCCTTCGAGGAGGATGATCACTCCCCGCATGACTCCTTCTTCTGTTTCCCATTTTAGAAAGTTAATACAAGGAGGGGAGGATTTCCGGCCCCCCGCTCCCGTCCCCTCTAGTCGCTTTCTACGACACGCGAGGAATACGTGGGAAGTATTCTTTCACCCCTATCCCCAGGGATAATATACATATATATATACATATACACACACACACACATACACATACATACGCACATACACACACACACACACACATACATATATATACATATGAAAAATGTAAGAAACAATTTATAAAACAAACTTTTAGCTTGAAATGAATGAAAAAAATGAATGTCACATAATGGTTCAACCTCTGGCTATGGAAAAGGAAATGTACAATTTATTCACACAAACGTCAATAGCAGTTCTCATCAATTTCACCACTGTATCAATAAGCTTCAATGTCTAAGCTACATTTTTCTCCAACTTCACTATTTTCTTGTCAAAAACACCATGCATGAAAACTATCACTCCATTAACACAACTATAAACATTTACTTCCCCTTTAAAAGTTCTGGGGAAGTCTGTCTCGATACACTGCGGCGAGGCGACGCGACGCTGACACAATCACAGTCACAATATCACTTCTGCCTCCTCAAGCCAATCTCTCAGCCACAGTGCAGGCCTTCATCGTCGAAATCGGTCTTCTGGAGGTTACCGTTGTCGATGGGTGTGACCATGTCCTTGCAGGGTCGGTCAGGTCAATGGCGGCGATCTCCTCGTCCACGTCCTGGTGTGGGGCGTGGGGCGTCTCCTTCACCTCCCGGCGTGAGGAAATGCTAGGAAATTTTTATTTTGAAAATCAAGAACAAAGATCTTGAATTTAAGATGCACTCACTAATGTTGAAGAAGTTTTTATGCTCTTTATATATGCAACTTATTTACTCCTTATGTATTTCATTTCAGGTTGTTGTGTGTATGCGAAACCACATGAACTCAATGAAAGCAGCTCAGACTCAGAAGATGAGCGCGAACACCGTTCGGGCCATGCAGAGAAGAAGAAGAAGAATCAGCCACACCTCCACTTCCCTGCGATTCCCCCAAATGTGGCCGACTCCCCCTCTCCCCCTCTACACGGCCCGAACAACGTTCACACCCATCTTCCGAGCCCGAGCTGCCCCCATCGAGCCCATGCGGCCCCACACACACACAACAACCTTGCTTACGCAGGTGAAGGTGATGCTGTTTCCTGTTAGGCGGTGTGCACGAAGGGAAGCGAGAGTGGATGATAAGTACAAGATGGCAATATATATATATATATATATATATATATATATATATATATATATATATATATGCGCCTGTTGGGAAATAACCGGTGTAGACACCGTTGCTCACCAACGTGAGACGAAGGGTATTAGAGTACACAGTATTCGAGTAATTATTTCCTATTAGCCAGGCCCACAACCTAGGGGTAGCAGTCCCGCCTGTGGCACAGGGGTCCCGGGTTCGATCCTGGCTGTAGGAGGTTTGTATGTTATATGAAGGTGCGCGTTCATATGCACTTTATTTGTTTATATATATATATATATATATATATATATATATATATATATATATATATATATATATATATATATATATATATATATATATATATTTATATATATATATATATATATATATATATATATATATATATATATATATATATATATATATATATATATATATATATATATAGGGAGCGGGGGGCTGGAAATCCTCCCCTCTCAATTTTTTTTTCTTTTTTATTTTCCAAAAGAAGGAACAGAGAAGGGGGCCTGGTGAGGATATTCCCTAAAAGGCCCAGTCCTCTGTTCTTAACGCTACCTCGCTAATGCGGGAAATGGCGAATAGTATGAAAGAAAGAAAGAATATATATATATATATATATATATATATATATATACATATATATATATATATATATATATATATATATATATATATATATATATATATATATATATATATATATATATATAGTGACTGAGTTTGGTAAAGTGTGTGAAAGAAGAAAGCTTAGAGTAAATGTGAATAAAAGCAATGTTATTAGGTTCAGTAGGGTTGACGGAAAAGTTAATTGGGAGGTAAGTTTGAATGGAGAAAGACTGTAGGAAGTGAAGTGTTTTAGATATCTAGGAGTGGATTTAACAGCGGATGGAACCATGGAAGCGGAAGTGAGTCACAGGGTAGGGGTGGGGGCAAAGGTTCTGGGAGCGTTGAAGAATGTGTGGTAGTAGAGAATGTTATCTAGGAGAGCAAAAGTGGGTATGTTTGAAGGAGTAATGGTTCCAACAATGTCATATGGTTGCGAGGCACGGGCTATAGATAAGGTTGTGCGCAGGAGGGTGGATGTGTTGGAAATGAAATGTTTGAAGTCAATATGTGGTGTGGGGTGGTTTGATCGAGTAAGTAATGAAAAGGTAAGAGAGATGTGTGGTAATAAAAAGAGTGTGGTTGAAAGAGCAAAAGAGTATGTATTGAAATGGTTTGGTCACATGGAGAGAATGAGTGAGGAAAGATTGACAAAGAGGATATATGTGTCAGAGTTGGAGGGAACGAGGAGAAGCGGGAGACCAAATTGGAGGATGAAGGATGGAATGCAAAAGATTTTGAGCGATCGGGGCCAGAACATACAGGAGGGCGAAAGGCGTGCAAGGAACAGGGTGAATTGGAACGATGTGGTATACCGGGGTTGACGTGCTGTGAATGGATTGAACCGGTGTATTTGAAGCGTCTGGGTAAAGCATGGAAAGTTTTGTGGGGCCTTGATGTGGAAAGGGAGCTGTGGCTTCGGTGCATTACACAAGAGAGCTAGAGACTGAGTGTGAACGAATATGGTCTTTATTTTCTTTTCCTAGCGCTACCTCGTGGGCGCGCCCTGGAGGGGGCTTGGGTGCCATTTCATGT
>NC_092278.1:29622210-29639710 GCF_036320965.1 Panulirus ornatus
GTCTACATTTCCCTGCTACTGCAAGTAGCGCAGCCTCAAGCTTGCAGGAACTTTTGGAAATGGCTCGGCTAACACCAGGACTCTTTCACAGATATTGTCCTGGGGGAATAATGACTAGATATATGCTTAACACAGTAGGATCATCGGAAAATCTTATCTTTGAACCAGCAGGATGGAGAGTGATGGTGTGGGATATGATACACCAGCTGATAAAAGTGCTCATGTAATGCTTGAGTTTGACTCTACGGTTGATAAAGACATAAGAAGAAAGAAAGATAAGAAAGATGAGAAAGGAGATATAAACGTAGAAATTAAACAGAGCGAAAGAGTTTCTTTGGGGAGACATAAGATGGAATGTGAGTATTCTGTAGCTATGATAAACATCACAGTTAAGGAAGTTTCTGTGAAGCGTGTGATGGATGAGTAGAACATAACTATCATTTAGCGGCAAATACAGAGGGAAAGTTAGACACGAGAGAGATGTGGCTCAAATGAAAGGTGTTTTAAAGCAAGAGAACTCAGGAATAGTCTGTGGAGTTAGCCAACATATGACAGATAAAAGAGAACAAGGAATAAGAATATAGGAGAAAAAAAACGAGAATGAGAACCTTTGAAAAGATTATTGTGGACAAGGCAGGGTATAATCTAAAACATTTCCATGAACTCATTAAGAGAAGATAGTCAGTTAAACAACAGCTTATAGGTTGAGGGATTCAGAGGGAAGGGCTGTAGAGGACGATGTAAGGGCAGGCGAGCAGCTGAACGAGAACTTCCCCTCTGGAAGACACTGTATCCCTTAACCAGCAAGATAGAGACGTTCGGTCTCGGAAAGCACCGAAGCTTCTAAGAAAATATTTAGACAGACTAGAAGGCGTCTTATTCAAATAAGGTTCACTGTATAAATGATGTTTCTTTAATTGTACTAAGGAAGTGAAAGATGCGCCTCACAAACCACTTGAAATGGTGTTCAGTATGTCGCTGGAGAAATGTGATATGCCAGATGAATGGAAGGGGGCAAACGTCGTACCTTAACTCTAAGAAATAAGACAGGAAAGTTGTGCTAAACTACGGGCCATTCTCTCTGAGGTGTATGGTCCGTAAAACATTGGAGGAACTGCATTACCGAGAGTCAATGTGGGTTCAGGGATAGGGGGTCCTGTATAATAAACCTCATAGACTTCAATGAGAGGGTGAACTTCGTTTTCGATAAAGAAGGAAGGATAGACTGCGTATACCTAGACTGCCAAAAAAGAATTTGACACTATACTACATATGAGGCTGGTAAAAGAAGCTGAATCTGGAGGCAGGAGTAGAGGGAAGACTCCACCGACTAACTAAAAGATGCCTTCGTTCTAGGGAACAAAGGTATCAGGTCTTCTCGAAGTAAGTTGGAGCCACCACTGATATGCCTCAGGGCTCAGTCCCGGGCCGCTGCTCTTCTATACCCATGGTAATAACCTGCCAGAAGGGTTAGACTCATGTCACTGTGTTTGCTAATGTTTCCAAGATCATAAAGCAAGACAAGAGTGATAAGGATTGTATCGACTTACAAGAAGACCTAGTCAAACTCCAAAGTTGGTCTGAGGTAAAGGTTGATGAAATTTCAACCTGTGAATGAAGGCCTTCACGAAAATGTATCTAGTTAGAAATGAACTGCAGCAATCTATGTGTGAGAGAGCCTTTGTTGTTGACTTTGTTCTTATCCTGTCGCTAGAATTCCATTTCAGGAGACTAAACGAGACTAAAGTGCATGGATGTGGAAATATTCAGGTGCTGATTCTCAAGACTAGAGTATGCTTCTCGGGGTTTGATCACAAAGAAACTAATTGAGAATATCCAGAGGAGGGCTTCAAAGATGATACCGGAATACATCAAATGAGGCTAGAGAGCAAAGCAGCCTCACAAATACTCCAGCGAGCTCGGGAATGTGAAGTGAGGAGAGTATCAACTTGTGAATGAAGTGCACAAATGCAGATGGAGTGGCAGTAAATGGGAAAGAGATGGAGTTTGAAGACGAAATTGAGAAAGCATACTTGATATTGTTGGAACGATGTGGTATACCGGGGTCGACGTGCTGTCAATGGACTGAACCAGGGCAAGTGAAGCGTCTGGGATAAACCCATACTTACTGAAGAAGTAAGATCTGACCTAACCTGCCCCAAAGGACGAGAGGAATAAAGAAGACGACAGGAAGAGGAGGGAGTGGTACTCTTGATAAGGACAGCAAAGACATTCAGGAAACCTGATGGATGGCTTTAAACTATACACTATGTGGAGAGGAACAGTAGGAAAGATCTACAGAGTTGATAGCTAAAGATCCTCCAGAGAATTTTAGACAACAATAAGAATGGCTTATCGATCAGGATGGTTCAGGAAACGGCGAAACACCTAACTGTCAGTAATGGCAAGATTCTGATGATGGGAGACTTCACTAATATGACAAAGAGAGAGGGAGAATTTACATTCTCGTGGAGTTAGAGAGTCATGGAGACACAGATTTCTAGATGTAGGAAAATTTCTTGTCTCTGTATGTTACTGAACTCATCGACTGAAACACCACCATGACTTGATCTTACCATAAATGAGATGGAATAATTCAGACGTGAGACACCAATTCAAAAAAGTGAGTTTGACTGTATTGTAAATGGAGACATGAAAAGATCGAGAGGAAACCAGACTCCAAGAGGCGATATGATCGTAGATATTAGTTAGATGGTTACTTGAAGGAAAAAAAAAAAGAAAAAATGGGAACTGGAGCTCCATAATCGTAACGTAAATCACTGTTTCAGGAGAGTTCTGTGAAATCTACAGTGGAGGAGACTGAACATTGGTAAGTTGAGCTGCAGATAGATAAGGAACGTAAGTTATCAAGGTAAAATAGAAAATAGGAAAGGAGGTTAGGGATGTACTGTGGACGAGATACAGGCAGCATATTATCCAGCATTTGAAGGGTTGTCAGAGACCAGTGGACTGAACACAGCAAGTTATGAAAAGACGTATGAGCAGAAAAACTAGGAAAAGAACAATGTGTCAAGGTAGATAGTAATCCAAAGCTTTTCCATAAGTTCATCAGGACTAAATTGCTAATTAGAGATCTGGTAGTCAGGCTTGGGGATTCGGAGAGAGGGGTTATTAAAGAACGACATGAAGATATACGAAGAACTGAATGACAAATTCAAATGTTTTCAGAAGATTAGACAATATAGCCGCTAGCCACCGAGATAGGACAGGGTGCAGGGACTGAACCGCAATGAAATTGCTAGAAAAGACAATAGAGAATTATTAAATGCTCACGGTCCACGCATGGTGAAAAAGAGAAAAAGAAGTATGTGCAAATAAGCTTGATGCACCGTTTAGTATTTTACTGGAGGAGTGCGTAGTATCAAGTGAGCGGAAGAGAGCAAGTATCGTGCCCATCTTTAAGAAAGGAGAGTGGGATATCGCGCTGAGCTACAGACCAGTCTCTGTGAATGGGTATGATCTGCAGAGCCCTGGAAAAGATAATCTGAGAGCAAATGGATGACTACTTACTAAAGAAAAATGATGTAACCGAGAGGCAACATGAATCTAGGGGAAAAAGGTTATATATATTACTCATATTTCTACGAATGGGTGAGTTCCATCTTTAAGAAAATTAATGGGTTGTCTGTTCCTGGACTGTCAGAAACCATTTGAACTGAACAGCGTAGAAGGCTGGTACAGAGGTTGGATCTACAGGCAGGAATAAGGGGTAAACTCGATGGTTACAAAATCACCTTAATGGTTAGGAACGAAGGACGCATTCCAGAGGAGCCCTCTCGAAATGGAGTTGGTGCCACCAATAGTGTGGAGCAACTCTCTGGTTTTGGGACCATTCGTCTTCTTGATCTACATAAAAGACTTTCCAAAAGGGCTGAACTCACACCTGAGTGTCTGCTGAGGATGCCAAGGTCTTGAGAAAGTAAAGAAAGATGAAATATGTATCAGCTTTAGAGGGAAAACTTATTCTAATTAAACTTCAGTGTTGGTTTGATACATAACTGATGAGAGATGATCTATGGTTCAGCTTACAGGGGAACGTATTGTAGATAGACCCGAAAGTTGGTCTGATAGATGACTGATGAAATCTATGTTATCGAATAATTGTAAAGAAATGAAGACAGGGCACGGTGGACAGAACCCTCGACACCAGCAAACTCCAGCAGGTAATATGCCGCAGGAAACTATGTACCAGTTGGACTTGGGTGTCGTTGACATTGCTCCTCAACCTGTAGTTAGGGCGAGTCCCTGAGAGAGAGAGATAGTTGTAAAGACCAGATTCCTACCGTTAATAATCACGTGAATAAGAAAGTATTCAGCAGATTACACACGTCGTATATTTGGCCAAAACTCAAGTTATGCTCTTCGTAATTACAGACACACAAAGAGGTAATTCAAAAGATCCAGAGGAAGGCAACAAAGATGGTATCAGTGTCACGAGAGATGAGTTATAGTGAGAAGTTAGAGGCCATAAACTTGCCTATAAAGGAGGAGAGAAGAGTCAGGGTTTGGTTTAATCCAAACTCTTAAATTTCTAAATCAATTTGATGATGGTGATCGACTTTAAGCGGCCCTTCAGAAGATGCAAAGATAAAACAATCAGTGTCCATAACAAAAAACTAAGCAAGTAATGTTTACAGTAAGAGAATAGTGATAAAATGGATACGTTAAATGATGAAGGTTTCATTGCTGACTGTTTACAAGAGTTTAAAATTCTCAGGAAAGCCGAGAAAATTCAAGATATGAGGCCTTTCGAGAACAGGACAAGAATCAAATGTATTGTTTAATCATGTTAAAGATTATGACCATTGTATTGATTGGAGTAACACTAAGTCAGTCATCAACTGTAACTCCTTGACCAAGAGAAATGTCAGCGAATCTTCTTTCACAAAATACACAAAGAATTGTAACGTTAATATCAGTGTAGGGCAATACAAACGGCATAGCTTCGTTGTTGGCAAAATTTGTAAACAGTTTCTTGTCCTGTCTCCACCACTAACCCGATCACCACCAATGGAAACACTTGTGTACCAGCGGCGTCTATTTTGCGTATATGCTGACTGTTCTAAGTCTTCTGTCTTATTCGTGTATCTCCCCTGACGATGTGATCATTACACGAAAGTGCACTTGGGAAACTTATCGTGTTTCATTTTTCCTCGCGGTTACCTGCAAGTACTAGATCACGCGCCCCACCGTGACCTACTGCAACGCGCACCAGTCCTCAATAGCGTTAGTGAATCAGAGCAATTGTCTTGTGTACATAATGAAAACACAATTACGACAATATAGAAGACACACGGAGGTAGAGAGTCATGAAGATGCAAATCTTAGAATGTTTGTGTGTGTGTGTGTGTGTGTGTGTGTGTGTGTGTGTGTGTGTGACAGATGCCTGCATCAGTATGCACGTTGGAATCATCAGATGAGCCGATATATCATTAATCTTAGATCTTTACATATGACGACATGGTATTAGAAAACGTCATATGTGATGCAAAACCTTGGGGAAAAAAAAAGATAGTTTAATCCTAGAATTTGAGTCTGTGGTTTATAATAACATAAAATCAATGATCATAAAAGACATCAAACTAAAAGAAAAATGAGATACAGTTTTTGGTGGCTACACAGTTTAAAACAAATCTCTGCAAACAAAGGAAATTTTTTGTTCCTTGAAACAAACTGGGAAAGCAAAATCCATGGTCAGAATATAGAACATTGTTACAGATTTATTCTATGAAATCTATAATGACCCAATTAACTTATATTGACGAAGTCAATCAATGAATACCATTGAAACAGAGCCGAGAGAAGGGGGTCAGGAAATGGATGTGTGTGTGTGGTAATACAACATATCAAAAAATAATATCATAAGGGACGCCATTGTGAGGGTCAGATAACAGGAGACCTGAAGATCCAAACTGTAGAAAGAAATGTATATAATGGTAGAAATAAGATAACAGAACAGAAGCCACCTAGATGTAATATGGATAAGATAGTAAGCAGTACAATGGCTAGCAACACTTGGAAGGACATACAGGCGTATACGTGAAGACCTGATAACAGAAGATCGAGGCTCAATAATGAGGTTATCTGTAGAAAAAGGAAAATATTCATATAGTGGTAGAAATAGGATAACAAAACAGAAGCCACCTTGATGCAATACTGGATAAGATATTAGGCGGCACAGTAGCTAGTCAGCATTGAAAAGTGCAGTGCACTGAGGAAGATGTGGAAGACACCTCAGAAAAATCTTGAAAGAAAAAGAAGAAAGTGTGGTGGAGGTATGTGGAAATCTTAGAGATGTTCCATAGGTTTAATCGGAGTAAACTGTCAAACTAAGATTGATTGATTAAGCTGAGGGATTCAGAGGGTAGAGTTCTTTGATTAAGAGAGAGAGAGAGAGAGAGAGAGAGAGAGAGAGAGAGAGAGAGAGAGAGAGAGAGAGAGAGAGAGAGAGAGAGAGAGAGAGAGAGAGAGAGAGAGAGAGAGAGAGAGAGAGAGAGAGAGAGAGAGAGAGAGAGAGAGAGAGAGAGAGAGAGAGAGAGAGAGAGAGAGAGAGAAAAGATGTGCGAGGAGCTGATGACTTAATTCTAGAGTGTGTTCACACTGGATCGTAATGGAAGAGGAGTTGAGGATGATAAGGAGGATCTGGAAAGGATTGAAATTGCCAGGAAAGAGATCAGTCGGTTGTTGAAGGATCCAGATTACTGGATCTTGGCCCCTGTGCAGCTGTCCCCTGCTTCGCTCAGCTTTGAATCCATGGTTCCCTTCCGGCCCCGCCCCTCAGAAACCCAGAGGACAAAACTTTTTCCAGCAATTCCAGTCTCATTGTGCCTCATACCTTTCTAGACTGGATAAGTCAAAAAAAAAAAAAATAAAAGATCGTGTATTTGTGAGGCAATGTAATATTTTCTTCTAACAAACAGAGCAACAATCATGCCATGTAATGAGATACTCACACGTTTCCCTAGGGAGATATAGTCAAGTCAAATCCGCTCACCACTTTGCTCTCCCACCTCCTGGAAATCTGAGACGCCCCCGTCCCCAGCGAGGCAGGAGTCCCCTCCTAGGTTAAGAACCACTGACTTAGATCCATATTAGGGACATGGACCTGTTGAAGCCTCTCCACGTGTACTCCAGGAGTGTGTGAGGAAACACTTGACACGCACCTCGAAATGTTCAGAAATGTTTGCCAGACTGTGTCACGCCAGGACAATGGAAGAAAACAAATGTTGTGTTGTTCTGTCAAACAAAAATAATCTGAATACTTCACAAATGACAAAGTGATATCTCTAACCAGTGTGACCTATAGATTGCTAGGAGAATGTATGTAATCAAAAAGTAAGTTGATGATCATTTCTGTTCGAGAAAGTATACCGAGATAGGCAACTTGAGTTTGAATAAAGATAGATCATGAGAAGCAAAGCTGTCACGCTTCTGTGATAGGAGTTCTCTCTCTCTCTTCTAGGCAGAAGAGATAGACGGGTGAGTTCTTGCACTGCAAGAGGGCATGTAACACTGTCCTTTACAAGAGGTTAGTTATACAAGGTTAAGAGAGGGAGTAACGCAAGCGTAAAACAAAAATGATCACAAATAATGAATAGGAGGTACACACACACACACACACACACACACACACACACACACACACACACAAACATACACCTTTACATCAACCACTTTCACTGACGCATATCACACTTATCCACCACATCCACCATCCTCACAGTTAACATCTACTACACAACTGCCGCTCTCACACTTAACATCCACACACCCATTACATACACACCAAAGATCCACACACCCCCTACAATCACACCAAACAACCACTCATCCACCAAACTCACAGCAGCCATCAACACGTCCACCACACTAACTCAACACATCCACACAGTCGCACCAAACTTCTACTCACACACTCTCTCACAACCGAGAGTGAAGAATGTCTTGTCTACGTTGAGCAGCGATGGCCAGATGTACCAGGCAAAGGCCATGGAAGTTTCGGTAGGTCCTGGGAAACTGGAGGATCTGGAAGGGAAGCTGCGTCAGGTCCTTGCAAGGTAGGATCTTCAACACAGCCAAAACCAGCGCTCTTGAACATACACAGAAACTCCAGACAGACAACAACATAGCCCGGTGCATCTATACTGACGGTCCTCGCGATCCTGCCTCTGGAAGTGCAGACAGTGCTGCCATTGTGATCCAACCCAATGGTGAAAGATTGGATTAGAAATATTAGAATAAACAGCTGAATTGTTCACCGTACTTATCGCTCTTGAGCTGGAAGAAACCCTGCCACAGACAGTTCGATTATTTCTGGTTCTTTATCTTCACTGCTCGCCCTGAGATCAGAATGTAACATGTTGGTCTCTGAAGCCAGAGACGAATATTCAGACATCATTGTTTGAGGGAATCACAGATTGTTTTGGATTCCCTCTCATACAGGCCTCCGTGAGCATGACAAAGCTGATGCTTTAACCAAACTTGCACTTAGTAAAGGTGATGAAAACAACATTGGCTTGTCAATTAAAAGCCTCAAAAGTGTAATTAGAAAGGAACTAACAGACCTCTTTGAAGCATGAAGACGAGTTCAGATAAGCACAGGTAAAAACATTTTCCATCACTGTGAAATGTGTAAAATAAAACATCTATATGGAGAAGTACTAAGATTAGCAGATTACAAGATGTAATAGCTAGGCTAAGGTTAGGCTATAGGTACTGTTGGCGCTTTGGCCTATCTGGAGATGTCAATCATGTGAATTGTAAAGTTTGTGGTCAAAGATTTGGACACAAACTAGAACATTAAGCATCAGTCTGTGAAAAAATGGAGCCTTTTAGGGATAGATGTAAACAAACCCTGCAAGAAATGTCACAACACCTTATTGTCAGTAACTAGATACCTGAAATTTTAAGTTTGTATTCACTTTTTTGCGTCAAGTCGTTAAAACTTACCATATGAAACCATGTAATGTAAACACTGAAATACGAATTGTAACATCTTATGTAATATGAACTCACTGGGGATCTGAGTAAGACCCTTTGTGACCCCTGTAATCCTTTTGCGCTGCCGCTCACAGGATGAGCATGAAGTGCACAATAAATTTGCTGGATCTTTGGCAAGAATCAATCAACCACTTGCCAGGCTGGAGCTCTGGAAAAGAATTCTCGGCAGGTCCTGCCCAGCTGGAGGCTCTGGAGGGAAAGGATCTGTAGCTCTCGCTCACGATTGCTTGGAGAACGTCGTAGCGTTATGTTACTTGATCCCTCCACCCTGGAATGCCTGCGAAGGTTGCCTTAGGGGATGGAAAATGGTGTCGACAGAACAACCAGATATATGTATATATATATATATATATATATATATATATATATATATATATATATATATATATATATATATATATATATATATATATATATATATATATATATATATATATATATAGAGAGAGAGAGAGAGAGAGAGAGAGAATAAAAAGATGTTCTGGAAGAATAAAATGATGTTCTGGAAGGAGGTAAATAAAGTGCGTAAGACAAGGGAGCAAATGGGAACTTCAGTGAAGGGCGCAAATGGGCAGGTGATAACAAGTAGTGGTGATGTGAGAAAGAGATGGAGTGAGTAGTTTGAAGGTTTGTTGAATGTGTTTGATGATAGAGTGGCAGATATAGGGTGTTTTGATCGAGGTGGTGTGCAAAGTGAGAGGGTTAGGGAAAATGATTTGGGAAACAGAGAAGAGGTAGTAAAAGCTTTGCGGAAGATGAAAGCCGGCAAGGCAGCAGGTTTGGATGGTATTGCAGTGGAAATTATTAAAAAAGGGGGTGACTGTATTATTGACTGGTTGGTAAGGTTATTTAATGTATGTATGACTCATGGTGAGGTACCTGAGGATTGGCGGAATGCGTGCATAGTGCCATTGTACAAAGGCAAAGGGGATAAGAGTGAGTGCTCAAATTTCAGAGGTATAAGTTTGTTGAGTATTCCTGGTAAATCATATGGGAGGGTATTGATTGAGAGGGTGAAGGCATGTACAGAGCATCAGATTGGGGAAGAGCAGTGTGGTTTCAGAAGTGGTAGAGGATATGTGGATCAGGTGTTTGCTTTGAAGAATGTATGTGAGAAATACTTAGAAAAGCAAATGGATTTGTATGTAGCATTTATGAATCTGGAGAGGGCATATGAGAGAGTTGATAGAGATGCTCTGTGGAAGGTACTAAGAATATATGGTGTGGGAGGCAAGTTGTTAGAAGCAGTAAAAAGTTTTTATCGAGGATGTAAGGCATGTGTACGTGTAGGAAGAGAGAAAAGTGATTGGTTCTCAGTGAATGTAGGTTCGCGGCAGGGGTGTGTGATGTCTCCATGGTTGTTTAATTTGTTTATGGATGGGGTTGTTGGCGAGGTGAATGCAAGAGTTTTGGAAAGAGGGGCAAGTATGCAGTCTGTTGTGGATGAGAGCGCTTGTGAAGTGAGTCAGTTGTTGTTCGCTGATGATACAACGCTGGTGGCTGCTTCATGTGAGAAACTGCAGAAGCTGGTGACTGAGTTTGGTAAAGTGTGTGAAAGAAGAAAGTTAAGAGTAAATGTGAATAAGAGCAAGGTTATTAGGTACAGTAGGGTTGAGGGTCAAGCCAATTGGGAGGTAAGTTTGAATGGAGAAAAACTGGAGGAAGTAAAGTGTTTTAGATATCTGGGAGTGGATCTGGCAGCGGATGGAACCATGAGAGCGGAAGTGAATCATAGGGTGGGGGAGGGGGCGAAAATCCTGGGAGCCTTGAAGAATGTGTGGAAGTCGAGAACATTATCTCGGAAAGCAAAAATGGGTATGTTTGAAGGAATAGTGGTTCCAACAATTTTGTATGGTTGCGAAGCGTGGGCTATGGATAGAGTTGCGCGCAGGAGGGTGGATGTGCTGGAAATGAGATGTTTGAGGACAATGTGTGGTGTGAGGTGGTTTGATCGAGTAAGTAACGTAAGGGTAAGAGAGATGTGTGGAAATAAAAAGAGCGTGGTTGAGAGAGCAGAGGAGGGTGTTTTGAAATGGTTTGGGCACATGGAGAGAATGAGTGAGGAAAGATTGACCAAGAGGATATATGTGTCGGAGGTGGAGGGAACGAGAAGTGGGAGACCAAATTGGAGGTGGAAAGATGGAGTGAAAAAGATTTTGTGTGATCGGGGCCTGAACATGCAGGAGGGTGAAAGGAGGGCAAGGAATAGAGTGAATTCGATCGATGTGGTATACCGGGGTTGACGTGCTGTCAGTGGATTGAATCAGGGCATGTGAAGCGTTTAGGGTAAACTATGGAAAGCTGTGTAGGTATGTATATTTGCGTGTGTGGACGTGTATGTATATACATGTGTATGGGGGTGGGTTGGGCCATTTCTTTCGTCTGTTTCCTTGCGCTACCTCGCAAACGCGGGAGACAGCGAAAAAAAAGAAAAAAAGAAAATACATATATATATATATATATATATATATATATATATATATATATATATATATATATATATATATATATATATATTTTTTGCTTTGTCGCTGTCTCCCGCGTTTGCGAGGTAGCGCAAGGAAACAGACGAAAGAAATGGCCCAACCCACCCCCAGACACATGTATATACATACGTCCACACGCGCAAATATGCATACCTACAGAGCTTGCCATGGTTTACCCCAGACGCTTCACATGCCCTGATTCAATCCACTGACAGCACGTCAACCCCGGTATACCACATCGATCCAATTCACTCTATTCCTTGCCCTCCTTTCACCCTCCTGCATGTTCAGGCCCCGATCACACAAAATCTTTTTCACTCCATCTTTCTACCTCCAATTTGGTCTCCCACTTCTCCTCGTTCCCTCCACTTCCGACACATATATCCTCTTGGTCAATCTTTCCTCACTCATTCTCTCCATGTGCCCAAACCATTTCAAAACACCCTCTTCTGCTCTCTCAACCACGCTCTTTTTATTTCCACACATCTCTCTTAAACTTACGTTACTTACTCGATCAAACCACCTCACACCACACATTGTCCTCAAACATCTCATTTCCAGCACATCCATCCTCCTGCGCACAACTCTATCCATAGCCCACGCCTCGCAACCATACAACATTGTTGGAACCACTATTCCTTCAAACATACCCATTTTTGCTTTCCGAGATAATGTTCTCGACTTCCACACATTCTTCAAGGCTCCCAGGATTTTCGCCCCCTCCCCCACCCGATGATCCACTTCCACTTCCATGGTTCCATCCGCTGCCAGATCCACTCCCAGATATCTAAAACATTTTACTTCCTCCAGTTTTTCTCCATTCAAACTTACCTCCCAATTGACTTGACCCTCAACCCTACTGTACCTAATTACCTTGCTCTTATTCACATTTACTCTTAACTTTCTTCTTTCACACACTTTACGAAACTCAGTCACCAGCTTCTGTAGTTTCTCACATGAATCAGTAACCAGCGCTGTATCATCAGCGAACAACAACTGACTCACATCCCAAGCTCTCTCATCCCCAACAGACTTCATACTTGCCCCTCTTTCCAAAACTCTTGCATTCACCTCCCTAACAACCCCATCCATAAACAAATGGTTTATGGATGGTATTGCAGTGGAATTTATTAAAAAAGGGGGTGACTGTATTATTGACTGGTTGGTAAGGTTATTTAATGTATGTATGACTCATGGTGAGGTGCCTGAGGATTGGCGGAATGCGTGCATAGTGCCATTGTACAAAGGCAAAGGGGGTAAGAGTGAGTGCTCAAATTACAGAGGTATAAGTTTGTTGAGTATTCCTGGTAAATTATATGGGAGGGTATTGATTGAGAGGGTGAAGGCATGTACAGAGCATCAGATTGGGGAAGAGCAGTGTGGTTTCAGAAGTGGTAGAGGATGTGTGGATCAGATGTTTGCTTTGAAGAATGTATGTGAGAAATACTTAGAAAAGCAAATGGATTTGTATGTAGCATTTATGGATCTGGAGAAGGCATATAATAGAGTTGATAGAGATGCTCTGTGGAAGGTATTAAGAATATATGGTGTGGGAGGCAAGTTGTTAGAAGCAGTGAAAAGTTTTTATCGAGGATGTAAGGCATATATGTACGTGTAGGAAGAGAGGAAAGTGATTGGTTCTCAGTGAATGTAGGTTTGCGGCAGGGGTGTGTGATGTCTCCATATATATATATATTATATATATGTATATATATATATATATATATATATATATATATATATATATATATATATATATATATATATATATATATATATATATATATATATATATATATATAATTACCTTTTCATTACTTACTCGATCAAACCACCTCACACCATAAATTGTCCTCAAACATCTCATTTCTAGCACATCCATCCTCCTGCGCACAACTCTATCTATAGCCCACGCCTCGCAAACATATAACATTGTTGGAACAGCTATTAGTTCAAACATACCCATTTTTGCTTTCAAAGATAACGTTCTCGACTTCCACACATTCTTCAACGCTCTCAGAACTTTCGTCCCCTCCCACACCCGATGATTCGCTTCCGCTTCCATGGTTCCATCCGCTGCCAAATCCACTCCCAGATATCTAAAACACTTCACTTCCTCCAGTTTTTCTCCATTCAAATTTGCCTCCCAATTGACTTGTCCCTCAACTCTACTGTACCTAATAACCTTACTCTTATTCATATCTACTCTCAGCTTTCTTCTTTCACACACCTTATCAAACTTAGTCACCAGCTCCTGCAGTTTCTCACCCGAATCAGCCACCAGCACTGTACCATCAGCGAACAACAACTGACTCACTTCCCAAGCTCTCTCATCCACAACAGACTGCATACTTGCCCTTCTTTCCAAAACTCTTGCATCCACCTCCCTAACAACTCCATCCATAAACAAATTAAACAACCATGGAGACATCACGCACCCCTGCCGCAAACCAACATTCACTGAGAACCAATAACTTTCCTCTCTTCCTACACGTACACATGACTTACATCCTTGATAAAAACTTTTCACTGCTTCTAACAACTTGCCTCCCACACCATATATTCTTAATACCTTCCACAGGGCATCTCTATCAACTCTATCATATGCCTTCTCCAGATCCATAAAGCTACATACAAATCCACTTGCTTTTCTAAGTATTTCTCACATTCTTCAAAGCAAACACCTGATCCACACATCCTCTACCACTTCTGAAACTACACTGCTCTTCCCCAATCTGATGCTCTGTACATGCCCTCACACTCTGAATCAATACCCTTCCATATAATTTCACAGGAATACCCAACAAACTTATACCTCTGTAATTTGAGCACTCACTTTTATCCCCTTTGCTTTTGTACAATGGCAGTATGCAAGCATTCCGCCAATCCTCAGGCACCTCACCATGAATCATATATATATATATATATATATATATATATATATGTATATATATTTATAATATATATATTTTATATATATATATATTTATAATATATATATTTTATATATATATATATTTTATATATATATATATATATATATATATATATATATATATATATATATATATATATATATATATATATATATATATATATATATATATATATATATATATATATATATATATATATATTCAAATTTAAAGTCCAGGCGAGTTGGTCTGGCCTTAACGCTTAAAAGAAAGTCAAGAAAAGAAAAGTCCCCCTTGGAAGCAGTAGAAGAAGAGGATAGCAAAGTAAAGGCTCTCTCCCCACCCTCCACTCCCTCCGGCAACACACCAGTAGGAAAACAGAGAAAAAAAGTACCTTGCAGGATAGATAAGGTTGAAATGAGTTAAAGTTTTAATAGGAAAGTCATAAAGTGTAGTGAACATGTCATGCATCCCATGACCAACTACTTGCATCCCTTGACTTATATATGCAATGCTAAGGATAAACTCGAGCTTCATCCTCTCAGCTTACCATGCCTACATTATTCCTGATGTTGAAGAATGATATAGTAACTCTTAATTACTCTCTCAAATCAGATGACATGGATTAATCTGTGTTGGTATGATACGGCAACATGGTCAGGGAGAGATCAGTGGTTGAGAAGGTAGCATGATGCACCACTGTGTTATGATGACTGATTATATGAATTATTCAATACCGGAGAGTGACAGGTGATGATCAAGGCTAATTTTGAAGATATTAAGGTGTGTTGCTCTGAACAATATTTTCAGGGAGATTATTCCACGCTTCAATAATGTTGGTAAAAAGATATCTCGTTCAGTCCAGGTTAACTCGATGACCTCAACCTTTTAATCCATTTTCTCTCGTCTGTAATGCTGGCGCTACTGTAAAGAAATGTTCAATATCAACGTTGTTGAATCCTTCAAGTATTTTCAAATATTCTGTTGATTTGCCCCGGAGGAGCCTCTTGCTTCGGGAGAACAAGTTGAAATCTCGCAGTCTCGCCTCATATGGTTTATGACACAAGGAGGGAATCAATTTTGTTGCTCTTCGCTGCATTGCTTTCAGTTCAAGAATGTCCTTACTTAAATGGGGCAGCCAAAACTGCACTGTATATTCGAGGTGTGGTCTAATTAGACTTAGGTATGGAGACAACATCACAGCCTTGCTTTTGTACGTAAAATGTTTCTGTTTATAGATCCTACCATCGTACTTGCTTTCTTAGCAGCTTTATAGCAATGCTGGGATGATCTGAAGTCATTGGAGACAGTAACCCCCTAGATCTCTCACACTAAGGTTGTCCCTTATCTTATGGCCCATCAATTCATAATCACATTTTTGCAGTCAGGTCTCCTATTTGTAACACCTAACATTTATTGAGGTTAAATGGCATCCGACATTACTGGACCATTCAGCGATTTTATCTCGATCTCTTATAATGGCCGGTCTTCTTCAGTCAATATCGTTTATATGGACAATGAAAAGTATAGGCCCAAGGACGGATCCCTGGGGAACTCCATCAGGAACGGATGACCACGGTGAGGATTCCTCATTCGTTACGACTCTCCGTTTACCGTCACGTGACTAGAATTCTACCCAATTCCCTTTGGAACCAGTAACCCCCCAAGGCCCGGACTTTGTGCACCAATCTAACGTGGGGGACTTTGTCAAATGCTTTCTGGAAGTCCAGAAATATCAAATCAATTGCTTTTGTCTTGTCGTGAGTGTGGAGTTATGTATGATATATTCAAGAAGTTCTGTAAGGCATGATCTGCGTCTTCTAAAGCCATGCTGTGTACATTGATCAGGTTCTGCTGCTCCAGATAGGCTACGATTGCATCTCTAATAATCGACTCCAGAAATTTACATATAGTTAATGTGAGGCGAATAGGACATTTATTACCAGGCAATTTACAGCTTTCCCTTTTTGTATATAGGAGTGACGTCTACCAGTCTCCAGTCCTGTGGATCTATTCCACGGGTTAACTGTCCGGCAACTTGTGTTTGACGTTTCTAGTCACTTGTGGATAGAAAAAATCAGGACCTGAGCTTTCGTTGGTCTTCAAGTGAGAGAGAGAGAGAGAGAGAGAGAGAGAGAGAGAGAGAGAGAGAGAGAGAGAGAGAGAGAGAGAGAGAGAGAGAGAGAGAGAGAGAGAGAGAGAGAGAGAGAGAGAGAGCATATAGTAAAATGATTTTCATCAGATATTACATTGAGACTATTTGATTATCTATAAGTTTGTATTATAAATGTGATGTTTATAATAGCTATAATTCTTGCTCAAATTTAAGGCATTACTTTGCGAGTGCTTCTGGTAGCACCTTGGCTGTTTGCTAGTTAAAGGTGCCCATATCAACCTGTGGTGGGTGTTAAGGTTCTCTGTATCACCCATGTTGAGGGTTAAGGATGATATACCATGTAAACAAGGATTTAAGGTTCCTCACATTACATATGCAAAGGAATTAAGGTGCTCTTGTGCCACCTGTTCTGTGAGCTACGGTTCTCTACACCACCTCAACAAGAGTTGATCGTAGTTCACCTACACCACCTGCAACGGGAGTCACCGTGACACACACACGACCTCTGCCGGGTCATGTGGTGTTCATCATCACGGGAGAATCGAGTCAAGGTGACCGTTTTTATTTTGGGGGTTGTGTCAACGGGATCACACGGGGTTACGGAGATGACATTGTGACCTCAGAGGTCGAGGACATGACTATGGTAGTGGAGGAAATAAGTGTCTGTCTGTCTGTCTCTCTGTCTCTCATCATTTTCTCCACTGTCAAGGCTTTCTATCTGTCTGTGGGGCCCCTTTCCCTTACTTCCTTGAAGTGTCAAGGTGGACGGGTTCCTGTCTATGACTCCCCCACTCCTTTAACTGCCAAGGTTGAAGGGTGCTTGTCTTTGTGTCTCTCTGTGGCCCTTACTGCTCCAACTGTCAAGATGGACGCTTGTCTGTCCGTCTGCGTGTCTGTCTATGGCTACTAATCCTTTAATCGTCGAGGTGAACGGGTGTCTGTCTAAAGCGCTTATGCTCTAA